>NW_027069738.1:83428-224862 GCF_002906115.3 Quercus suber
GTTTGATCTCATTAATGAAGAAGCAGGGAGTGACATTGGGAGGAGCATAGGCGAGTTGGTGGAAGTGGATTGTAAAGCCTTCAACTCCAATCAATCCCGGTTCTTGCGGATTTGAGTGGAAGTCCCACTTAATAAACCACTCCGGCGGGGAGGATTGGTGATTAGCCCGGAAGGTGAGATGAAACGTGTGGCATTAGATACGAACATTTGGTGGGGTGGTGTTTCAATTGTGGACATATCGGTCATGAGTTGAAAGAGTGCCGGTCACCAATTATTAATGAAGATGATGAAGGCCGACCCTATGGGGAATGGCTCAGGGCAGGAACGAAGGGAAGACAAGCTGATCCCACCAATCGAAACCAACGATCAAAAGCTCAAAACCTGACCACAACAGCCCCGGTTGAACTCGATATGCACAGGGGAGCGGTTCAGCAACTCTGGATTTTCCGCACACTCGTTCACGTCCCATTATGGCCCAATCAAGTCCCATGAATTCCCATACTACTCCCACGTCATCACAGCTATCCAAAATTAATGCACCTGTTTCACAACTTCAAAATTTAAACTTCATAAAGACCAACTCCCATAACGTCGCAACAACACAGCCACAGCTAGACAGCCCGAAACAGACAACAGTTGACCAACACAAATTAAAGCACCCATTAAATGACACCGAAAACCATGCCACTAACCTATGCCCTGTCCCAATCACGTACAACGCAAACCAAAATAAACCTCAAACCCTAGACACACCACCCTTACATGATCCATCACGTGACCAGCCTAAAAAGCCAACCACTAAACCCATGCGGAAAAAAAATCACACCCAGCCCAACCAAAACACACACTGAGTCCCCACAGCCTAGCCTAGTGAAAGCGGGCCCCAAAAGACAGCATGACAGCAACCATGGGAGTGAGGAAGCCAAGCGATGCAAGTTTGAGGAAAGCACACTTCAAAATGAATTACCAACAATGGAGGCTGATGCTCAGCCCCATCGATCACAATGATCGTCCTAAGTTGGAATTGCCGGGGGCTTGGGTACCATCGAGCAGTTGAGGTCCTCGCCGAATTGGTGAGACAGAAAGCTCCTACAATTTTGTTCCTCATGAAAACAAAGTTGTCTTTTTGTGAGATGGAATCGATAAAGACTGAGTTGGGGTACCCTTCCATGCTAGTTGTATCAAGTGATGGAAGAAAGGGTGGTTTGGCATTGTTGTGGGTTGCCAGGGTGGTTGTCGACACACAAACATATTCGCTGAACCACATAGATGCTAATATATGTATGCAGAACTCACCTTCATTGAGGTTAATTGGGATGTATAGACATCCAGAGGAGGAGCGAAAGGCTGAAACTTGGAGGCTTATGTGACATCTCCATGCACGTGGGACACTACCATGGTTATGCCTAGGAGACTTTAACGAGATTTTGTCCTCCGATGAGAAAAGGGGTGGCAATCCTAGACATGTAACATCTATGGTAGCATTTTGGCACACTCTTCTTCAATGTAGGCTGGCTGATCTTGGTTTCAGGGGCTATCAGTTCACTTAGAGGAATGGTCGATATGGAGCAGCATTTGTGGAAGAGAGATTGGATAGGTTTGTTGCCACACTGGAGTGGAGGGAGTTGTTTCCTAAGGCCATAGTGCACCACCTTGCCATGGCTTATTCTAATCATGACCCAATCCTGTTGGACCTGGCCCCAGCAACCTACCTTCAACGCCGACGTCGCCGAATCCAACAATTTGAGGAGAAGTGGGTGACACATCCCAATTTCAAAAACATAATTCGGGATTCATGGAGTCAAGCGCAACCACGAGGCAGCCCAATGTTTTGCCTCTTTGAAAAAAAAATGTCAAATGGACCTTATAGCATGGAGTAGGCGGACTTTTGGTAATACTAGAGAAAAGTTGGATGCCAAGCAAGGAGGGTTGGCAGATTTAATACGTGGAGGATTTGGGCAGAATATGGAAAGAATAAATGAGGTAAAGAAGGAGATAAGGGAACTATTACATCATGAGGAAGTTTTATGGCGACAAAGATCAAGGACGATTTGGCTACCAGCAGGGGATAAAAACACTAAATTTTTCCACCAAAGAGCAAGCCAAAGACGAAGGAAGAACAATATAGAAGGGTTGTATGATGATGATGAGGTATGGCAAGCAGGAGAGGATGGGGTAGTAAACATTGCAAAGGGATACTATAAAAATTTGTTCACTTCCTCGAACAGGTTGGAGATGGAGAGGGTGATAGAGTCAGTGGACCACATGGTGACGGAGGAAATGGCACAATCATTGGTTTGACCTTACATCGAAGAAGAAATAAGGACAACCCTCTTTCAAATGCACCCATCCAAAGCACCGGGACCTGATGGTATATCGCCTTTCTTTTTTCAAAAATTCTGGCATATTGTAGGGCGTGATGTCACTAGTGCTGTCTTATCCTTTTTTCGTTTAGGAAGATATTTACGAAAAATGAATTTTACACATTGTACTCATCCAAAAAAAAAAAAAAAAAAGATCCAAAATATATTATGGATTTCCACCCCATCAGCTTGGGTAATATTGTATCTAGGATCATATCTAAGGTCCTCACAAATAGGATAAAATGTATTTTACCCAATGTAATATTTGACTCTCAAAGTGCTTTTGTGCCTGATAGAAATATAACAGATAATACCACAGTGACTTTTGAAATGTTGCACCATATGAGGAACAGGAGGAAGGGAAGAACAGGCCACATGGCAGTGAAACTTGACATCAGCAAGGCATATGACAGAGTAGAATGGGAGTTTCTCTGAAGGATTATGCTCAAAATTGGTCTCCCGAATCAATGGGTTCATCTAGCCATGGAAACAGTGACTACCACCTCATACTCCATTCTCATCAATGGTGAACCTACTGGTTTCATAACCCAATCCTGTGGCATTAAGCAAGAAGACCCCTTGTCTCCCTATCTGTTCCTACCATGTGTAGAGGGACTCTCCTCCCTTATCAGAAAGGCCGTTGAAAACCATCATTTAAAGGGCATGGTATCCTGCAATGGAGGGGTCAAGATCTCACACCTCCTTTTTGCGGATGACAGCCTACTATTTTGTGAAGCAACAACAAGGGAATGCAAAAACCTACTGGATATTCTAGCATTGTATGAGGGTGCCTCCGGACAAGCTATCAATAGGCAGAAAACAACACTCTTTTTTAGCCCCAATACCAACCAAGGAGTGAAGCTCGCAATTCAAAATAAGTTGGGGGCACAAATTATGACTAACTGTGAAAGATACTTTGGGTTACCGATGGTTGGGGGCAAATCAAAGGTGAGCACCTTTAGAGAGATACAAGAGCGTGTAACAAAAATGGTGATGGGATGGAAAGAGAAGCATATCTCAAAGGCCGGAAGAGAGGTGTTGATCAAAACTGTAGCACAAGCAATTCCAACTTATTCCATAAGCATGTTCAAGTTCCTTAAAAAAAATCTGTGATGACATCAATTCGGTTCTTGCAAAGTATTGGTGGGGGCAAACTCGAAATGAAAGGAAGATCCATTGGATCAATTGGGGAAAATTATGCAAGCCTAAAGACAAAGGGGGAATGGGGGTTAGGGATATTCATGCTTTTAACCTAGCCATGCTAGCTAAGCAAGCATGGAGGCTGATCCAAGGAGGGCATTCTCTATTTTTTAGGGTGTACAAGGCTCGCTATTTCCCTAATTGCTCATTTATGGATGCTGATCTAGGGGCCAACCCTTCCTTTGTTTGGCGTAGCTTGTTGGAAGCCAGGGAATTAATTAGAGTAGGCACGGCATGGACAGTGGTTAATCCACCCACCTTAGCTCAAACCTGATGCTAATACTGTTAAACTTGATGAGATCAATCTCAATGCTGGTGATGCTAGGACTGATGCTAGTGCTGTGGAAGATAAGCCCAAAATTGATGCCAGTACAGTGAAAGGCAGGACCACGATCCCAAGGGCAGAGCATGAGGTAATGGACATAGGCTACTTAATGGAGACAACAGAAGCCATACCTTACCATGACTTGTTTATACACAGTTATGAGGAATTGCTGCCACGTGGCTTAGGGAGATAAGGCTGTGATGTAAATTCCTGTAATCATAGTTAGTTGTAGTAAAGCTTTGTAACCACTTTTCCTTCAAAAGTGGGAATTAGTTTCTCTTCATTTTTTATTAGATAGCTCCTGTATATAAATAGCTAAGCAATTATACTTTACATAGTGGAGTGGTTGTATTGCTCAGTACTCTTCAATAAAATACAGAGTTTTATTTAGAGAGAGCCTTTACCTTTTACATGGAATCAGAGCTCGACTAGCATAGATTCATTGATTTCCTAGCCAATTTCTCTACAATTTTCTTTCCTTGATCTGAAATTTTCCCGAGAAAATTATTTCTTTTAACTTTTGAAGAATTTTCTTGAGAAATAATCTCTTTTTTTTTTTTTTTTTTTTTTTTATACATGATACAAAAAAAAAAAAAATCAAAAAAATCAAAAATCGATTTATGATATGATTCACGTTTTGATAACTATAACTATAACTATATATATATATATATAGCTTTTATTTTCCAAGTTCACAATATTTCGTTTTGGATTGTCCTGCACAAGGCATTCTAGTACATGCACCAAGTTCCTTCTTAAAATGAATATTTGCTTAGAGCATAATCATCTATTTAAATATATAGGACGATCAAGAGTGAAATTTTAATTTATATTATAATAGTAACAGACGTGAAAAAATACAATTTTAAATCAAGTGCGATAAACATATATATTACAATAATACAGACATGAAATCAAACATAATATTAGATTGATACAATCTTGTGACCTCAACACACCATCAAGGATATCTGAAGAGCGAGGAGCGAGACAGGAGGACCCTAAGCGATTTCTTTGAGGACAAAGAATGAAATGGCAACACCCACAAAGCCAGTCAGCATTGATGGAAAATGTGCATTAGAGTTGTTAGGGCTAGGTGCAAGGCCAGGAGTACCTAGTACTGGTGCAAGGCCAGGAGTGCCTAGTACTGGTGAAAGACCAGGAGTGCCTACATGCTGTGCAGAAACAGCCAATATGGAGCAAGCAAGCCATATGACAAAAGTAGAAGCAAGCCTTTGGATCGCCATGTTTTGTGATATTTTGTTGAAGTAGCTTTGATGTTCAAAGCTCATTGATGGTATTGTTTCTCTTTGGTCCCTTTATATAGGCAGAAAAACCTTAGCAGTAGTTTTCATTGACGAGATAGAAAATTATTTTAGCTATCCGGGGCTAAATGATCCATGAATCTTTTACCGTCCTTTGGGATATCTTCCAAGTGTTTGATTCCAATATTTGGGCATGTATATAGACCAAATGGCTCGAGCGAGTCTAAAGTCGTAATAACCATGCATCTATATAATATATAGTATTGTTGGCCCGATGATAATAACAAAGTTTGAATATTGGCAATTCTGTTGATTGTTTCTCACGGAATGTATGTGGTGCTTGTTAATTATAAATGTAAATGTATTGCAGGCTCAATCAGGATTAACGTAATATTCTTATATAATCTTATTTAAGATTTTGTATTGTAATACACAATTCAACATATAGTAAAGATGTAGTTGCAAATGATTTTATCCCATAGACTTAGGCAATCAATTTGAACCACATAATCCTCACATTCTCATTCTCCCTCACTTCTACTTCTCTACAATATTTTATAGTCTCACCCGCCAAGTAGCCACAACCACATGTCGCATTCCAGGTCAACCATATTAGCCACCACGTCAACACTTAATCGCTTCACTGTTGCCATGTCAACATTAGCTTGAGTCTACATGACCGAGTTAAAACCTCAAACTAGATCTTTGGCTAAATCATAGAATTAGATCGAATTAAATTACAAATCCACACCAGTGAACTAGACTATTGACTTTGTCTACTTTGACCAATATTAGGGTTGACGTTTTTCCAATATTATGTATCCTTTCTGTTTTTTGCATAGATTACAATTTTAGAGGTCAATTTTCTCATATGAGGCATCCAAGTTGTCGGGGACGTTTTGCGACAAAGGCCGAGATTGTAGCAATGAGCCCAAAACTTCCTTTGGGTTCGTTAAATTCTTTAGTTATTTGGAGAGTCAAGCCCAAAATTCGCAATGTGAGGTACACAAAGGCTAATGGTGCTTTATGGAAAGAGAAAATAACACAAAAATGAAAACACAAGAAAGTGCAGAAATCATATATTCATAAGTCAGGAATTTCAGCCCATAGTCACACAAAGGAAGAAATTGATGGAGGTCTTGAGCAAGAGAGGGAGAGTTCCCCTATATCAATATATTCACCCCCAGGCCTTCAAATCATCCATACACTGAGGTAGCTGACTGGGCTCTTGTGTCAAAGTCTTGGGTTTTTTTTGTAGGGAAAAACGTTGGTTTTCTTGTGGGCTAGTGATGCATATTTATATCAAGTTCTAGGGGATGCTTGTGACCAATTTTTAGGTGGGAGGAAGGCCTTGGACCTTTCAAATGTTATTTCTATGACTTGGTGTATTATGTTTTATGCTTAGGGAAAGGTTTGGTTGTTTTTTGCATGATTATGGAAACAAAGTTGCTTCCTCTTTATAGCTGCTGTCTCTGGTCTTTGTAGGCCTTGGAAGACTACATTTGGGTGGCTGAGTGGGCTAGACTGCTCAGCTTTTTCTTAGATTCAGCTGCTTGGTGTGGGAAAATGGAGCTGGACTGAAAATTAGGGGCATAGTCACACAGAGCATGGAGTCAAATTTGGGGTGGAAATATCTGGCATTGGACCTCCTTCATGGGCCTTAGATGCCCCCAGCGTCCCTAGCCCACTTTGTAGCACATACAGGCTGGGCCTATGTAAAACGTCCAATGGGAACTAGCCGACACCCGCCAAAACCATTCCTACTCAATTCCCCAACGATTCGCATGGGCTTGGACCATGCAACAGAGCTAAATACATTGACAAAAATACATTAGTCTGACCCGCTAAACAATTGGGCTTAGTCATTCCGTCGGACCATAAAATTTGTCGCGAAAATGACCATTAACACAATTCACACAAACCAGCCTATTTTTTGGCCTAATCAATGCAAAATTCACCAACTCATCACTCACACATGTCTTATCATGACATGTTCCCTTTTAGATATTCCTCAAGTCATCAATGTAGCCGTCCTTAGGCCATAACAGCCCCTTCTTAGTCACTCATGCAACCATTCTTAAGCCTTTATGGTCATTTTTCAACATTCATTTATTGTCATTATTCATTGTGATCACTAGCAAATTTCATGATTCCTTCTCCTCCGTTGTACCCAATCCAATTTCCATTTATGGTCATCGACCTTCAAAGCATTATTGAGGCATTTTCATGATCTTATATTTCAAACTTAAGGCATTATTTAGATTCTACCTTGAGTTTGAGAGGGAGTATTAACGAAATTATGGTTTATGTGGATTTAGATTCAATGTAATAGTAGCACGGTGCAATGCACCTTTAATATGAGAGGAAAGCTGAAAAGCTAAAAAGTTGAAAGGTTTAAAAAATTGATCCAAATACAAATAAACACACACAAGGGAGAGGAAATGAGATTCTAAAACAAGCACATCACAAACTCTGCTTAAAAGTTAAGGTAACTTTTAAGGGATAGGGTAGAACAAGTTATACTATACATAGCATACTATTTTAAATAATGTCGAACAATTATCATTTTTTTAAGAAACATGTTGTAAAATAGCGGAAGCTCAAATTACCAAAATTGATTGTGAAAATATTTTAAGTTTGAGAAAGATCTCCAAACTAATCAATATGAACGAAGAAAATTAATCCAAAAGAAAATGGACACAAAACACCAAGAATTACATGGTTCGGCAATAGTCTACATCCACGGGCGACAAAAAACAAATTTCACTATAACAAATTTGGGATAATACAAATTGGTGTAAAGGCACTCTCACAAACTTAAATCTCAAATACACCAAAATCGCTCTCTCTCACAAATACAAAACCAAAGAACCAAAGTTTCACAAATACCAAATTCCAATTACGCACAAACCAAATAGAGAGCCGCGAATCAAATCCAAAAGTTGCAACACGCCAAGAGAGGGCAAATCCCCAAACCGCAGAATCGAAACCAAGCGGCAACAAACTTCTCTCACTATTCCAAATTGCAACCCACAAATATCAATTAAGAACCAAACAAAAGAGAGCCTCTTTTTCTCACACCCACACTCTAAAATTGCCAAAGCAGCACTCTGTTTATATGGGAGACTTTAGTCAGCTAGTATGTCCAAAATTAAGAAGGACTAGACTTTTTTTCCACACACAAAATGAGAATCACTCGTGTTCCAAAAGGAATTCCAAATCAAATAGTAGACAAGACTTCTAATAGAGCTTAATAACTTCAAACAACAATAACTCAAAAGAAATAAAATTCTTTCTTATCCAAATCCAACAAGGAGTTGAACTCCTTATTCAAGCCATATTCTACAAAACAAACACACACAATATTTAAGAACTTATATAATTATCAAAGTACTCACCTAATAACTTAATAATTCAACAATTATCGAATTAATTCTCTCTCCTTATTCCCCCAATAAACATCACACCTATCACATAGTACCCAAAAACTTACCTAACGAATGTTTTGCAATAACACTCTAGAAACATCACACCCGTCTCAAATGCCATGTTTTAGGTATAAAGGTTTGAGTTTGAATGAGATCATAGAGTCATATACAACCTATAAAATTAATGATTTCTTTTCTTATAGGTAGATGGTGTGGAGGGAGTGAGGGGGAAATATACTTGGACCACAACATATAGACTTAACTTTGGATGAAATGTTGTTGTATACTCTCTCTCTCTCTCTCTCTCAGATCTTTGACTACTATTTGAACATCTGACTTACAAGCAAAAGGTCAATTTATTTGAATGCACCGATATAAGGAACCGTGTGGTAAAAATTGAAATGTCTCCGGACTATAGGATATGTTAGCTAGGGGGGAGAATCCCAGAAGTGGTGACCCTTTCACGCTTCCACGGACATCACCCTGTTGACCTGTTGTTTGTTAACTCAAGGTGCTCTTCGGTAATGTGTTGGGCACTGATTTTCTTTTCCTTTTTTAACTTATTATTTAACTCTATCCCCCTCTGAGTCTCGTATTCTGGTACATCGCAATTTCTTGCAAGCCATATATGGCGACTGGATAGCAACATTCGTGTTTCTCAACAAAAATAAAAAAGGATAGCAACATGTTTGATGAGCAGGATTACAAGTTTTATATTGCTTATAGAACCAGTAAATATTTGCATACATGAAGTAGAAAGGACATTAAAAACCACTTAGAAATAACACTTTTTTTAATGTAATATCTGAAATATAGCAAAATGGGAAAATGTATTAAACACCACAAAGCAATTCTTGGCCTAGCACTATATGCACAATTTATTGCTTCAGGAAGTAGCTAGCTAGTAAAAAGGACACTGCGTGGAAAACCAAATGTTTTCACCCTCTTCTCAATACTTATTACAGGTCTAGGCAATACAACCATCCAAGTGATATAGGCCATTCAAGGACACTTGTATTTGTTGCCGTGAGTGGTCATTTCGGTGTAGCACTTGCCACATTTTTCCCTGTTACCAAATGTTCCTGGTGGAACACACTTGCAGCGGTCACAGCATGTCATGCAGGCTCTCATGCACACTCTCTTCCGGTTATGTAATTGGCATCTCTGATCACATCTGGGGATACAATCTGTGCACAATACAATAGCACATTTACCACAAAACAAAGTTAAAAAAACAAGTATATCATGAGGAAAAAATAATTCAATAATGCTATAGACAACTTCTTTTTTTCCCACAACATGATAAACTGGAAAATTATCAACTTGTTATCTCGACATTTGTGAAAAATATTGTGTTCGGCAGACTTGTTGGTAAAACGGTGTGGAAATTTACCTTGTTTAGACTTCACTGGGGGCAGTGGTGGAGAAGTGGGTGGCTCAACTGGGGGCACAGGGGCAGGTGCCTTTGGTGGAGGAGACTGAGATGGTGGTGTGTTCACAGGTGGTGGTGGTGCATAAGCTGGTGCCTTTGGTGGAGGAGATTGAGATGGTGGCGTCTTCACAGGTGGAGGTGGTGCATACAGTGGGTCCTTGGCAGGTGGTTGTGCTGGTTCTGGCTCTTTGACATAGGTGACCTATACCAAATCACAAAGTCCATTTTTTTTTTTTGGTTAGTATTTAAAAAAAAAAAAAAAGAATAAGAAAAGAATCAGCAAGTAGCCAAGTATAGAACTCCTCTTGCTTAGAAAAATATTTAGTTAAGGTTACAACTTGATCCTCAATAAAAATAAAATAAATAAGAGGCTTAAGGTTACAACTTACAAGAAACTAGTAGGAATTAAATCTAGGGTACCTAAATGTAACAATATATAGAAATCCATTAAAGGAAACAACTGAAGAGAGAGAAAAAAAAATGTAAACATTTGTCTTATATAATAGTACCTCCTTGAGTTCCTCATCTTTAGATGAAACCTACAAAAAAAGATAAGGATTTCTACAAATTAAGAAAACCAATCAAAGGAAGCAAATAGATTGATTCAAATGAAGTGTGTGAGAGAGAGAGAGAGAGAGAGAGAGAGCCATACTGTTGCAGTAAACACAAGAAAACTGGTGAACAAAAAGAGCATAGCTTTCAAAGCCATCTTCAGAAAGAGAAGGGAAGAAAATGTGAAAGCTACTAGTCACTTGCTATTGATTCAAGGCAGAACTATCTGTGCTATAAATAGTGCTCACAAATGGAGAGAGAAATCTCTACAGCTGGCCCTTTATTCAAACAAACAGTGCATGCCAGCTCGAGCTTCACCTAATCACTGAGACACGAGTTATGGCTACATGTCCTGAAACTCAGTTTTTCTTTTTTCGTTTTTTTCTTTTTTTTTTTTTGGGTAGAAATTTATGTCCTCAAGTGTGACTTAATTAAGAGCTCCGACCCACATGCCCCAATGACTGTGTCTTCTAAACTAGTATATGTATTACTCATCAGAGAGTGGGTTACACCAATAATTTATTAGCCTGCACACGAGGTGTGTCTTTTCAAAATCGGAACCAAAGATACGCCTCATTGATAACAAGGCTAATGTTCTCACCTACCTCTTCAGTTGTTTACCAATTTTTACGTGCTTTAAATAATTGAGGTCAAGGTTAATTAGACTCCTTATCTTTAGTTTGTAACTAAGAGTTTCCACTTGACCAATATGGAAGACATGTGGATGAACCTTGATTGTTACCTTTCCAAAACAGGAATCTTTTGGTACATATCTAAAAAATAATTTAGTTCAAAGTTGAAGGGTAATGTTTCTATAGAGTTGTACCCAAGACCTAGCTAGCTGACTTTTTTTTAATATAAATATATATAATAAGATTTGGATGATACTAAATATAATTTGAATTTATAGTACCATTTTCATTATAATTGTTCTTTCTATTAGGTCAAAATATTGATGAATTTCATTTTAATCCAGGTAAGATTTGATTTCAAGTCCCTTAATCCAGGTAAATTAATTGAAACCCATTAATTAATTGATTGACCTTAATTTATTAAGATTTGCAAGTATAATATGGTTGTGGTGGAGGACTAGATAACATCATTGTACATCAAAATTTAAACTTTTGTGTCAATGAAAGAAGATCATAAAACATTGAGATGACCTATCTCTAACCCTACCAAGGTACATGGGGTCTCATGAACTTTTTGATCTTTTAAATTGTGGTCACTACTACAAAAGTACCATTCAAACTCATTAGAACAAAAGGTTAATATAATATTGAAGAATTAATATAAGCACTCTTTATGTGGATTTAGGGCATGTGCTTATATTATATTAGCCATACAGATGTTTCCTGTCAAGAAAAAACGAATCCAAATACTTATAGAGTATCCTAGGTTGAAAACCTAAGATTACAACTGGCCAAGAGTCCTCACTAAGATGTTTCCATGAGTGCAAGTGGTATTTCAATATTTCTTATCTCTTGCTCTTTTCATGTGGTGACACATGCTATGCCATTGGGCATCAGTCAAAATGATATCAGTCCAGTTAGATCCAATCAGAGATGGGCCTAGAAAGATCCATTTGTACTACTTTGTGTTTTTTTTTTAAAGCTTGCACTAATGTGTTTATAACACGGCAAAATTTAGATGCCTGAATGCCCAGAATAAGTCAAATTTGACCCCGAGCATTTAGGAGAAGTCGATGCAATGTGTTCAGGCTCTTTCAGAAATAGATTAGAAATTAGTTTCACTAGTGCATTGTCGGTTTTATATACACAAGTAGCAAATAATCTAATATAATCTCAATTTAGACTTGGGCCCTAGACTGACATGTTGCATGTGATTTTTCACTTCTTTTCAGGTCATCTAAAGTGTTTTTACTTACCTCCTGTTCATAACTGAATACATTTGCGAACTTCATGAATTCAATTTGTACTTTGGCAATTAGTTCTATCTCAAATGACGATTCCGCCTACTACAATTGAATGAAAGTTTTTTTTCTTTTAGTGCAATAATTGAATAAAAGTTAAAAGTTGTGGGTTCAAGACAGCAAAAAAGTGTAGGTAACTTACCCATCAAAGAAAATTTGTATTTTGATTTTTGAAGTAATTAGGTGCAAGTTATTCTCAGTGATTTAACTATCAATGAACTGTATGTCAAATGTTAAATTAATGCAACTGAATTGGTTCATATGCAATATATATAACAAAATCTATTCTTGACTAGGTAGAAGATACTTGCTGGGGCGGTTAAACAACAATATTCCTCATTAAATCTTCGAGTCTAAAATTGCTGTCAAATTTGCATTTATATCATTGCTTGAAATCTTAAGAGCCACTAGTCTGACTCTCATTCACATAATTGGAATTGGTATAGCAGTGGTTTAAATTTCACTTTACTCTAGGAATACTCTTCTCTTCTTTTTTTTTTCTTTTTTTTTCAAATAGGGAAATCAAATACTATGTTTATAATATTTTCATAATACTTTTACAACAAATTTTAAATGACAAGTTGTTATTATTTGTTAGAATTAATAATAAATTACTACCTATAATTTTTTGTAAAAATATTATATAAATGTTGAACGCGACAATCCACTTAAAAATATTAGCTATAACCTTGACAACTCCCCCGGGTCCTCCCCTGGAAGCTTTAGAAGAGGTACAACCCTCCAAGTGGGTTCCTGGGTGGTGACTTTAGGCATATATTGACATATGTGACAGTGGAACAGGTAAATAACCCAACTAAACCCTGAATTTAGTTTTGAAGTCCCTCCAAAATAATAGGGAAACTTTCAAAAAGAAATTTTGATAAACATGGAATGGAACACTTGTTTTTTGACCCAAAAAAAAAAAAAAAAGAGTTTAGATTTAAGAATATTCTTAAATAGAGACTACAGATAACAATAATAGCCTGCACCCAAAAATAAAAAATTGTAGCATACATAGAAACTTTACTTTAATAGTGAAATCTTAAAAAAATACCTAAAATCAAGAGAAATAAGATCACTTAAAATTCCAAAAATTAGAAAAATTAAAAAGCATAATGGGAAACAAAACATCATAATTCATTAAATCACAGATCCCGGAGGGAAACTTTAAAGTGAAGAAATAATGTCTGGGCAGGTAGGGCATGCGTGAGGTCTGGCCAATTTGGCCCACCTATGCAATAAACATACAATGTTACAAACAAAAGAGTACTATTGACATTATTATTGTCTATGTCCATTGGCCATGATCTGTCTGGGTGGACACATATTTGAATCTAGAATAATCTTCATGTAAACTGTTGCAGTTGAACAGGGTTCATTCTTCCTCGGCTACACAATTGCTAGAACCCTTGCTCTGGTTACTTGTCATCGAGGTTGCATTGCTTACAGGTCTTAATGAAAAGCATCACAGGACAGGAAGGAACATTTGGAGGCAGCTAGCCAACTACATATACGTACAGTTTAGTAAGCTCACTTAATTAAGAGTGCTTGCCATAACTTTGTGCAAGACCTGTTAAAGTGAACTGTGAGTTCTGAATAATCAACTTAGAGTTGACTATTTGATCAGCAAATTTTGCAAAAAATTATGGCAAAAATTGTGTCTCTAGAAATACTGTGCCACAACTTTGTGCATATCTGCTTTAGCTAAATTCTTAAATACTTAGGTTGCATTTGGATAGTTTATTTTTTGCCAACTTATTTTACTATTTAGTTTATTTTACCTTTATCTACAATTTTGCTACTATTTATGGGATTCACTGCACTATTTCAGCTAACTTTTACATTTATCTACAGTATTTTCTGTAAAAAGTTTTTAATTTTAGCAAAATAAACGGATCTTAAACAAACCCTTAGTAGTCGAAGAGTCTTGTATGCCTATGACAATATGACTAAGTGGTATTAACTAATCCACAACATTATTTGGCTTTTTCTATGAGAAGAGCTTGAGTTCAAACTCCTCTCTCACTTGTTATAAGAAAAAAAAAATCTCAAATTCAATCATTAACATCAACCGCATACCTCTAAACACAATCCCTCATTATTGCAACTCATCCTCATGTTCTCAAGCTAGAAGACCAACTAAAGCTACACACAACTCCAGCTTCTCGATGGTAATATCCTTTGTCAAGGAGTCTCCCCAAAGTGTTTATCTCCCTGACAAGTAGTATCAGAGTCTATGGTTATGTGGGGTAAGGGTGGCAAGGTTATGGAAGTTCCTTTCATAGTTAGAGTAGGAATTGGGGTGTGTATACTTGGAACCCTTTCGTAAATGGAGCAGGAACGAGTCCCTTTTGCAGTTGAAGTGCGGACGGTATATTACACAAAGCAAGCCCATAAAGCCTACACAAACGATCTTAGAAAAGGACCAACAAAGGAATATTATTGTCAATGGTGCTAGATAACGGTGAGGTGCGAGGTTCCTATGGAAGATAAAAGACGTGTGATGTTAACACATAGAGGCCCATGGATGATGCACTATAGTGAAAAAAAAAAAATCATTAAGCAAGGGGGAGCGAGTAAGATTTATTCATGACCCATAGTGCGGTCTTGAAGTGCAAAGAGAAGCAGAGACTCACATGTAAGGAGGAGATTGTTGGGTATAAACTTGTGAGTGAAATCCACATTGAATAAAGATGAGAAGAATTAGTAATTAATATAACATAATTGAACACATATCCATTAAGGCTTATGCTTTTTGAGTTAAAGTGTCTTTATATGTTATATTAATTATTCAAGGAGTTTCTCTAAGATGTTTATTTACCCAATAATAAATAAATATATATCTATATGTTAATTACATTTTCCACTTCACAAATTTTTTTTAATAAAATGATTATTTTTCTTTAGAATCAAATAAAATGACTATTGATAAAAAAAAAATTAAAAAAAAAAAATTTCGTAAAACATTATTTACTTTGTATAAACCTCTTTTATAAGAATCTAGTTTAAGTTTTTAAAAGAAAAATAAAGATAACATAGAAAATTGAACTTTTATGGTTAGAAAGTTTCATTATCTTGGGAAAGAAAAAATGACAAATGATCATCTATTATAGGAAGAAGAGTTTTATTTTTTGATGAATGGCTTCCATAAAAATAGATACAGGTCAGAGGTGACTGCCATCTTCTACTAACCGCCAAAACTTTGAACCAAGATACAGCTTTGAACTGTAATATATATTTAAAGGTCATGTTAACGAGTGTTTTTAGGACACTGGTTAATAATTTAGTTAAAGAAAATTTTTATAGAAAAATAAAAAAAATAAGTAATTAATGTCCTGCTAACTTTTTTTATTTTTCATAAAAATAATATCAAAACTTTTTAAAAATGAATTGTTAACAAGACACTCATTAACATTTGTCTATATTTAATTGCAATTTCAGGATTTGGGAAGCAGGAGAGATAATTTAATAGAATGGGATTTTTAGCTTTTTTTATATGCTTGGATTGTCCGCTTAAAGCTAGACAAGTTGGCATTAATGTTGCTGGATTAGTATCTCGATGTGAGAGCTTCCCTAGGCTTAGATGGACATATTTTACGCTTCATAGGTGGCACTTATTCGATTCACACATTGTCTCAATAATAATAATAATAATAATAATAATAATGCATCTTTTATCAATCTTAAAGTACCATTCCCAGAACCACTTCTGGTTTTTCATATATAATTATCTTACAAAGATACGTCATATATGGCACATTTTGCTTTTAGTTGATCCACGCAAAGATAAACATATCTATCAGTTTGAAAATCGAACAAAACATGAATTGATAATGATAGGTCAAAAACGTGTTGGCCTCTGTGATGAAATTAATTGATTAATTAGTCAAGTTTATTAATTAATCAAATTAACATGTAAATATGTGGTAGTATAAACAAATCACCAATAAATAAAATATGTAGCAAAAAATAAATTGACACGGTGATTTGTTTACAAATGTAGAAAACCTATACGGTAAAAATTTTATCGAGTGATTTTAAAGTCACAACTCCCTAAAATTTACTATTATCACAACAAGCGGTTACAAGTAAAAGAATCCCAGTACCTTATATCAACTTACAGCTGAATCCTTACCGCAATACCCAATTAGACTTGTTTTGTAGTGATAATCTTTTCTTGTAATGCACAGCTCTCAGTACGTGACTAACTAATTGCGCAGATCCTAGTACGCAACTCCAATCACCAACTAGAGAAGGTTGTTGGCTGCAAAGTTTTTCAGTTCATTACACGATGAAGTTCGAGAAGTTCATTGATTACAAAACTCTACGGTGCACAAACACAGCAGCTTCTTTACAAGAAAGATGAACTAGGGCAAATTTTGTCTCAATTCACAATTTGCTTGAATAAACTTTGCTCAACATTTGTGCAACTTGTTCCTACCTTTGACAGCCCTTAAAATAATCTATTTATATGTCTAGGGTTATGAGAAAAAAAAGCCCAAACATACAATCACGGATTGAATGAAATATAATCTTGAAAAACTGAACTTCATAAATCTCAACAGATACCCTATTTGTCGAGCTGCTTTTGAGCCATGGGCTTCAACAGCTCTACAAGTTTCGATAGATTGCTAGCTATCAAGTTTTAATGACAAGCACTTTTCAAACTTGAATCTTGGACAGACTTGCATGGTTTTAACACTTGAGTTTGAACACAAGGTTTCTTGAAATATTAAACATATCATAGATCTACCCAATTACAAGTAAAGTGCGTTTTGTCAAAAGATTAGCCAATTACATAAAATATTAACATATGTTCCTAACAAGTGAATCACATATGTCCTAACAGATAATAAAAAATAGTGTGTATAATTTCACTAGACATGTAATACGGAAAATTTTGCTTCTTTCTTAAATTTAGGACAAGAAATTTGGTACTATCTATTCTGATATCATAATATTATTACTAGTTGTTATAAAGGTTTTTTGTATTAAAAAATATATGAATCTAATCACCTAACCATCGCCATTGCCATTGCCATTGCCTGTCAAAGATATATCCTACCATTTTCATTCATTAAGTTTTTCATAAGTTATGTACTATAAAATTGAATTTATTCAATTATGTGTTGGCTTTATTCCGTGTCAAATTTGCTTGTAATTCAGCATTTAGAAACCTTATATTTAGGTGGGAATAATGCAAGGGTTGAGTGTAAGAGAGTGTGAAGATTTGATCAAGAGTGTGCAACAAGAAGTGACTCGCGATTGGAACTCATGACTGACTCGCGAGTGGTGACTTGTCAAAATGTAGCACACGTGTAAAGCATGCGGGAAGTTGAAGGGTCAGAACAGATGGATCACTACAGGACAAAAAAGTACAGTCTGGTCAGTCTGGTAACTAGCGACTAGAACTCGCAACTCATCCCAGTCACGAAGTAAGTTGCCAGTGCACCCTGTTTTGCTAAAAACTGACTTTTTATATTCCATCTCATACCCTACTATGAATACCCTCATACCCACGAAATTTAGAGAGTTTCTAGAGAGAATTTTGAGAGAAAAACCCTAGAGAACAACAAGATTGATTTATCCACAATATTATACATTTGATTCTCCAAATTCCTCTACTCTCACATTCTTCATTGTCATACCCATGAGAGGATCCTAAGCCAAATCCTAACCTCACCAAATTTAGAGTAGTGAAAAGGTTCTTGGTGTTTCGGAAGTAGTTCAAAAGAGAACCAATTCATATTGATTGATGCAATAGGCTAACTGCGGGATTCGGTAAGCTAGAGAAGATACGGTTATGCGTAATCTTGTTGGAGCAAGAAGCTTGGAGGGTTTAGGTGTATCGGGTAAATTAGGCTTGGAGGGTCTTTTGCTATTCATGTATCCCAACTAATTTTCTAGTGAATCATTTTATTGCTTGGAGGGCAGCAGAAATGTCTTTTGCTGAGTTCTTCAGTTTCCTCTTCGGTAACATGTGCCGGTGTTATCTTGTGTTTGCTTTTCTTTATCCCTTACTCTTTGTTTTTAATTACTGTTGAGTTGTGATTAAAATATTTTTCTCTATCCCTTACTCTTTGTTTTTAATTACTGCTGAGTTGTGATTAAAATATGGCTTAAAGTAGTTTACATATTTGGGTATTGCTTATATTTCATATTTCGCATATACATTGTTTGAATATAAGCTTGTATTTTATAATTTGTATTTAGGAGTCTAAACATTCACAAATGTTTTACACACTAAGTTAGTTTTTACGTACAATGAGTTACAATTTGAGAAACCACTTAGTTCCATGCATATATGATTCCCTTATATCTATGCACCACAACTGAGGGACGATTGTAGGCCAGTTGTAATCTAGTTTAGGTCATTAATTAATTAATTAATTATACAATTTTATTTTCTTTAGTTTGCAGGATGCAGGTTTCAACTTGGTGTATATTAATGAGTAGAGCTTAGACTTTAATAAAAAAGAATAAGATTTTGCATAAAATAATCCAATAAAATTTATAGACAGCCCGGTAGGATTGCAATTTTGCAAGGGTATCTCTTACAAAGAATAGCTTCACCAGATGGACATATTTATCAATTACAAAATAGCATGCATTTTCAATTTTTACTTGAGGGTCTTAGTTCATATTTTTATTTAACTCAAAAATATTGTCTCAAAATAATTAAAAATCTAGTTAATAAGCGTTCTTTTACTTTATAATATTTGTTAATAGATCATTTTAAGAAAGTTCTAATATACCACATTTTAAAAAAATAAAAAGCTGTAAAAAAATTACTCACTTTTTTCTTTTCTTATAAAAAATTATTTCATAAACTAATGTCTTCAAAACTTTGGTTAACTTTTCTCATTTAACACGTATGTTACCCGTAATATGTTTTTAGCGGCATCAGTATGTTAGTTTTAGTGTAACAGAACCAACGCTTGCTTGTTTTCATGGTTATCTATACAAAAATATGGGCAAAATGTTTATCTTTTTAGCATAAAAAGACATCGGCCATATTGCCCATTTCAATTAGGACACGCCCAGTACTGTTTGGGACCCTGGAATTCTTTATAGGGCTATCTTTTTAAAATTCTACTGATGAACATTGTGAAAACTTCACCTGATTTTCTTATAATAATAAAAAAAACCTTATCAAAAGATTCACCTGATTACAAGAGAAACATTTGTCAGGATAGGGCTTCAAATCTCTTAACATATTCTGCTGTTTTGGTCTGAAATCAACTTGACGGCGGAGCTAATTAAAACTTGCCATCAAGGATATGTCTTCAAATAAAACCAAGAGTATAGTCAGGATTTTAGTTCATTGAAGGCAAAAAAGAAAAAAAAGAAAAAAAAAGAGTTTGAAAAAAGAAATTGATAGTGAAGGTGTTATAAATTGTAACTTGGTTTACTTAAGTTTGATCTTTTAAACTTATATCGATAATTAAAATTGATGTTCTATCAATATCCAGTCTTACTAAAAGAGAGTGCAATTTACTCATTGTATTAGTGGGGAATGGATCTAGGACTTGTTAATCGGTAGATAGATTTTAATATGTGAAATACAATTAATCTATATATATATATATAACTGAAACTTCTGAAACTTTCACAATTTTTCACGTCAGCACAATATTTAAAAAATTAAAATTAAAAATTTTATTTCACTCAAAAACAAAACCGGATAAAAACCAAGCATTCTAGGTTTTCTCAAACACAAACCAACTACTACCTTCCCTCTCTCAAACCTTTTTTTTTTTTGGCTCCTCTATCTTCCTTTTCTCTGCTCATCTCAGCCAAACCCTACAATTCAACTCAAACAAATCTGATTCTCACTACTTGGATAAGTAGTGCTCAACGAGAAAGAGCCAAATTTTAACCTTTGAAGATTCTAGATTTTCTCAAACGCAAACCCGCTACTACCTTCCCTCTCTCAAATGTTTTTTCTTTTTTCTTTTTTGCTCCTCTCTCTTCCTTTTCTCTACTCATCTCAGCCAAACCCTATAATTAAACTCATACAAATCTGATTCTCACTGCCTGGCTAAGTAGTGCTCAATGAGAAAGAGCCAAATTTTAACCTTTGGACAGAAAAATCTTGAAGAGGTAGGTGTAAGGAAACTTATTTGGTTTTTAGTTTATTAATTAATAATTAATTGATTTTTAAGTATTGTCCCTCCTCAAACCCTAAACGTAAGACTCTTCCCTTCTCTTCCTTGCTCCATGATAGTCCCTGCATTCCAACCAACACTCCCAAATCAATGCTTCTTGATTGCCCATTAGGCTTGACAGGAGGCCTAGGACAAGTATCGTGGTGCTAAAGGTGGTGTTTTTACAAATCTAAATCTACAACTAACAAACCCTAATCTTGGTATGTCCCTTTTTTCATCTAAGTTTTTCCAATACTTCTGTTTTTGCATAATGGTTTTTCTCTTGTATTTTTGTTGTTGCTGTTGTTGTTATTATTATTTTATATTTGTACCCGATACAATTTTACAATCTCATATCAAATGACTACCCAAGTCCTAGACTAACATCGAAATCCCACGACAGATAAAACACTTAGATAATGTCGATGTTTGTCTTCTCTATGTGAGGTTACAATTTGGCCATGATATAGGAACAAGGGTAATCATAAACCTATTGAAGTTAGGGCAAATAGGTAGTATATGTTGAATCTTCTTTTACAAAATAGGATAATAATAGAGCATAAGATACATTGAAGAATTGAGAAAAAATAGTATAAATTGATTGAACACATCTCCATACGAAGAGAACACTTGACGGCTTTCATTAATTTTTTTTTATTTTTTAATTTCTTTAATTAGATTGCAATAATAGAATCTAGAGATACTCGCGTTGCGATTAGGTTTCAGAAAACATAAGTTTTGGCAGTCCCACAATGTTATACATCATTTTTTTGTCAATATTGTTGTTGTATTTTGTTGTTCCATATTTTATAAAAGTTTAAATATGATAGAAATATAAATAATGCACCTTTATTTCATCTTTATACACACGCACAATTTGTTTTGTTTTTTGTTTTTTTTTGTTTTTTTTTCAAGATATGTGTATCTTTATTTCATATAATAAATATTGATTTTTATTCATTTTTAACTAATATATGTATAAACTATATTTTCATAAGATTTTATTCTATGCATTGCACGGATTAGCGACTAGTTATATACATAATATAACCACACATATGCCTAATGTATATTATACATTTATATTGTTTGTATGATTATAAGTATAGTTTTATTCTCATTTATAATATCACATTTATTTTCTTAAAAGTTGGATTTCTTGAATATTAGATTTGGAAAATTTAATACATTTTTTTTCTTTAGAAAGAAAATAACTCATAAAATTTTAGGATGGGGAAAGCTAAGAATATAAATTTTCAAAATTTAAGGGGGGGTGGGGGGGCATGCTTCCCCTACCCATAATGCATGTCGCTGCTTCCCTACTCCTAAGTCTATTCATAATGTCATTAGATTAAAAAAAATTATCACCAATAAGTGTCATGAATATTGATTTGAGCTAGATAAAGTCTTTTATTATTAAATAAAGGACACGGGATCAAACGTTGTTTACATTAAAAATATGTTTCTTTCTTTTTAATTTTTGGTGAAATAGTTAGAAATCACCTATACTTAATTAGTACACGAACCCCTCCTCTACCCTTCAGGCCTTACTAATACCTAGGGCTAGGGAAGGGCAGACCAATTGGGTCATTGGCCATATTGGTATCTTTCAAAGAATAACAGTCACCAGAACATAAATACATAATAGATTCAGATAACATTGCAACATATTGGCATAAATAAATATTTGTATTTCAATTAATTGCTTCAAGAAGTACAAGAATGGATACAGGAAAACACATTTAGGAGGAAAACTACTACAAATATATAATATATGAAGAGAACAAGTAGAAATATCAATGTCTGAAACAGCAAATTAATAGGAATATTTAGTAGACAGCACGGTACAAGTCTTGGCCTATAGCACTACATACACATTTATTGCTGACACTAAAAAAAACAATGAAATGAAATGGATTCTTTTCTCAAATGGAGATAATGCTTCCTTATTTTTCACCCATTTGACCTAGTCATTACAGACTTAGTTAGAACCAGCAATTATAAGAAATAATAGACCGTTTCAACTTTCAAGGGCACTTGTAGATTTGGCCGTGATAGGTCACCTCGGAGTAGCACTTGCCACACTTTTCCAAGTTAGTACCGCGTGGACCTGGTGGAACACACGAGCATTGCTTACAACATCTCGTGCATGCTCTCTGGCACTCTCTCTTCCCTTTACCTGTGTTGCATCTCTCATAACATGTAGGTGTGCAACCTGTGCACCAAATCAACCACAAAACAAACACAAAACATACAATTACTACATAAATATATCATGAGAAAAAAAAATGTGGATGTGCAATTTTTGTATAATTAGGAAAGACGTGTGTTTAACATTTACCCTTTGTTGACGTCAATGGGGGCAGTGGTGCATAAGTGGGTGGCCAAACTGGGGGCACGGGAGCGTGTGGCTTTGGCGATGGGGCGGGTGCATGGTGTTCCTCCCCATATGATGAAACCTACAGAAAGTGGACAAAGATTACCATAAATTAAGATAACCAAACATATATAGGAAGTAAATAGGTAGAATGAGTATTTTTATAAAGAAAAAAAAATGTAACAAGTTGTGATTAATGAAATACAAAAAGTGATACAAAGAATCAGTATTCTAAAGTGTGTAAGAGAGAGCCATACTCTTGTAGTAACAACAAGAAGAGTAGCGAACAAAATGAGCATTGCTTTGAAAGCCATCTTAGAAAAAGATCTGAAAAAAGCGAAGAGAATTGGAAGGCTAGGTAGTCACTGGATCTCGATGTTGACTTAAGGCATGAAGAACCATCAGTAGACTGTGGTATAAATAGAGCTCAAGAATGCATGGATAGAGTGATATATCTACACAGCTGGACTTTGACTCAATGAAAGCTGTGCATGCTAGCTTCCCCAGATCAATAAGCACAAGTTATGACTTGATTTCCAGAAAAAAATTTCCCCTCTTTTTTGGCAGAAAACATGGCTTACGTGCTAGCTGACCTTCCCTTCGAGGTTGTTTGTCTGCCTTGAATAACTGAGATTTAAGGTTAGACTCCACGTTATCATTTTCGTCACATGATTATGAGCAATTCTAGCTTTCAATTTAATTAATATACGATAATACGAGGCCATGTCAGTGAACCTCAGCGGCCGGTCACATTTCTTAAACAGGATACTTGTGATGATCAGAATATTCCACAATAAAAATTTTGATTAAATATTCTTTCACACTTGTTCACATCTATTATTTCGCATACATATCCACAATTAATACATAAATAAAACTGCACACATTTTAACACAAAAAATGAAAAAAAAAGAAAAAGAAGTGAAATAATGCAATACTCTTTTGGTAATGTTTCTGCATGGTTGTACCAATGAGTAACCGGCCTTGATGAGGGCTACCCTAATTGTGCAATAGACCTTTGATTCTGGGGTCAATGAAAGAAAATCATAAACGATGAGATGCGCCATGGTAACATGATCTTCTAAATCTTTATATTTTATTATTTTTTGAGAATCTTGTAGACTAAAAAGGTTTCTACGTAGGAAAGTGTTATCCAAACTAGATCAAATTAAAGATCAATAGTAGTATATCGCAGATAAACTCTTTACGTGGATTTAGGCATATCTAAGACTTATATAAAATTCTGTCAAGTTGTTTCCCGCGAGTCAAGAAGAAATTTATCAAAATCTGAATTAACATATTTAGAAAACCTAGGATCACAACTGGCTAAGAGTCATCACCAAGACGTTTTTCATGAGTGCCAGTGCCAAGTGGGCTTCTTAATTTCTCGTACTCTTTGCATGTGATGCCTCGTTACATTCCAAGCCATTTGCATTAATCAAAATGATCAGTCCAATACTCCTGTTAGGTTTAATCAAAGATGGACCTAGAAAGATCCTTTAGTACTAGTCGTTCTTGACTTTGTTAGATACTTTGAATGCTAAATTACCAATTATTTCAAAAGATTAAACTGTTAAAAACTACTCCCTCCATCCAATTTTTTTTGTCCTCTATTCCATTTTGAGATGTCCCAAAATATTGTCCTGTTTCTAAAAATAAAAGTCATTAATTTACTAATGTTCCTATTATACCCCTTTTAATTTACTAATTCAATTTTTTAATAAATTTTTTTAAGGGTAGTTTTGGAAACTTATACATTTTTAAAAGATAGACAAGACAATAAATGATGTTTCCTTAAAAAGTTTGACTTTTCAAACAGGACAAAAAAATTGGAATGGAGGGAGTAATAAATTTAATTGTTCAACCAATATTCCAATAATTTTGTTACATGTGTGTTCAAACTCTTTCTTAATAAGTGAGATCAAACATATTAGATAATTGCAAAAGATTAAATTATTAGAAAAATTGTGAATTTAACCACTCAACCAATATTCTAACATAATAGATATATGGTTATAACATGCATCTATAAAGTATGGATCCCAAAATGCTCAAATATGACTAATTCTTTTAATAATTATTCAAATTTTAAGAAAAATGCTAATGCCACAAAATAATTCACAACTTTTGTCATAACTCACTCATGTAACAAGTTTTGAGTGGCGAAAATGTGAGCCCACATGGACCCATTATATTATTTTCACCGCTCACAACTAGCCATATGATGAGTTGTGGCAAAAGTTATGAATTATTTTGTGACATTAGCATTTTTAATTTGTTAGAATGACAAACGACATGGTTGATGATGTAGTGGTGTTGACTTGGCATTGATGTGGCACAATGCTGGCTTCACATGCTGGCATGTCTAGGACTAACAATATTGCACAGGCAAGATATGACAAGAAGATCTGGGGTTGCACAGGCAAGATATATATATATATATATATTTGTTCTTTTACATACAAACGTTAAAATATACAATTAAATGTATAATATAATTCATATATATATATATAATTTAAATACTATTGATAGTCATTTTTATATTTTGTTAACTCTTTAAAAAATTTTGAAAGGATATTATTATGTATAAAATGTAAATTGTCCATGTTTTATTATTATTATTGTTGTTGTTGTTGTTGTGAAGCACTTTTTTTTTTTTTAATTTTTTTTTTATGATTCATTTATTCTAAACTCTGTGGTTTTTATACTTATTAACTCACTTGGATGAATATTTATAATGTGGTCTCACATTTGATTCTAAAATTAAGAAATAAAACTCTTTACGCATAAATAATTTAAGACACGTGGCGCAAAATTGTAACTCTAATTTGGAATTTTAATTTGAGTTTCTCTCAACTTTACCTATTATTATTATATATAGATATATAGATTAGTTGTGTTCTCATATGTGTTCCTGTAATTGTCTTTGTATTTGTTAGTCCTCCTCAATAGATCACAATCAGTTTCAGAATAAGAATAAGAATCATAATCAAATGGCCTTTCCATTACAATAGAAATGCCATTTCAATTTTTCAATTTTTCAATTTGACTATTATGTTTGAGTTTGGTTCATTTAGTAATCGAGCCTAAATTTAAGGCTTTAACTTGGCTTGTTTTTTAAATAAATAAACACAAACAAAGCTTTTTCCCAAATCGAGCTTGAGCTGTTTATAAATAGTTTGGTTAATTTACAGTACTATTTAGTGGTAAGAAATCCACGTTGCCCTATCATAGGTGCTTGCATGAGTTGTGAGATTCAAGTAGTAGCATGCTTCATTGTTACTTGAGTGGCACCCGTGGTGTCACCTATTAGTGTCACAGGACGCGGGGCTAGTGAGTCCATACTAAAAATAGAGTAAAAGTTAGAAACATTATTGATGATTTTTTTTTAATGAATTTTTTTTGAGAGAATTTCAATCTATGATGTTCGTGTTGAAGATATAACTCAAACTCAGAAAGATGAAGACTCAGGATCAACCCAGGCTCAACAGCACGTGCCTCGTGTGAAGTTATAAACGGTGATTGATACGCACCGTTTCATTAAAAGCAATTAGTAACACACAACACACGAAGTCAGACGGCGTCGTTTCAAGCCATTCAAATAATCAGTTATTGTGGCGCCAAAATCTGTTACACTTGCAGTTACATTTGAGCCGTTGGTTCCGTAGTTTTAGGCGCATAAAATGGGATGCAATTATTCTGTTATAGCTGGTTATGTAACTATATATGGGGTATCTCAGATAAAGATTGTATTATTGATTTCACATTTTCATTCCTAATTCAGAAGATATTTTTTCTCTCAATTCCTTTCTCTCTTTTCCTCTCTAGTCTTTGTCTACTTCTCTGTTCTTCTTCTTCGTTGAACTATACTTTCTTGTATTTTCTCTATTCACTGTGTGTGATAAAACTCTTCATATATAGAGCAAGGGTTACTAAAGAATAACAATGAATTCCTTGATGAGACTAAAATCAAGCACATATATCGATTATTCTTGATTTTTAATTTAATGAAGGATAAGTAAGCTAAAATCAGAATATACAATAGGTAAACTCAAGATATACAAATTAGTATACTAGCAACATTGACACTTAAATCAGTTACGTCATTCTGGATATTTGCCTACACAAGGTAATCAACATGCACCAAGCTTCGATGTCCAAAAAAAAAAAAAAAAAGCACCAAATTTTTCATAACATAAATAATTTCTTACAACGTAAGCATTAGTAAGTCGGTAAAAGTGCAATTTGATAGTTTAATTAAAAAAAAAAAAAAAACAAGACATGAAACCTGATCAAAATAATAAATACATAAAGACATCGAAACAATATTAAATGAAATGGTGTTTGTTTCTGCTAGAAAAGGAAGTGAGGTTGTTTACTCCAGAAAAATGAAGTCCTCTTTGACACATGTCAGGCGGATTATTTAGAGCTGTAAACAAGTCAATTTAAGCAACTATTAAAGGTTTAGGATTGTTTATTTAATTTTATATTAAATATGAACAGAGTTTGAGTTCATTACAAGTTTACATGTTTAAGCTTGGTTTTTTCTCAAAAGAAAAAAAAAAAGTTTAAGCTTGGTTTATTTTCTAATTGAATAAGCTTGAACTTGTTCACAACACACTTAATCAACTTCTTATTTTCTCATTTATACAACTTAGTCTTTTCTCATTTATGGTAAAACCATAACTAACAATCTCTACCCCTTCACAAATCTATACTAATAATTAATTTATGTGAAATTATATTATTTGAGTTAATAAGATAAAATCATTTTTATTTATGAATTTATACAAATAAGACTCTCCAATCTTATTTTGTTAAAATTATATATAATTTACTAAAAAATTAGTGTTTATATTATTAAAAAATTATAATTAATAATTTGATATCTTATGAATTTATTTTCAAATTAACTTACAAAATCTAATTTAAAGACTATATAATTAATTATATTTTTAGACAAGTATATTTATAAGAGTCTGGTTAATGGATGTCTTTAAGGCATTTGTTAATTACCAATTTTAAGAAGATTTTGATACAATTTTTATTGGAAATATAAAAAAAAAAAAAATTAGTTACTTGTTTTTTTTTTTTTTTTTTTCCAATAAAAGTTTTTTAAAAATAGATCCTAAACTAAAGTCCTTAAAACATCCATTAACTTTTCCATATTTATAAATATATAATATTGGATATACTTAAATTGATTCATGTTCACAAGCTTATTTACAAACATGTTATTAAGTTTGAGTTTAGCTCATTTAATAATTGAGCCAAACCTTGGCTAGAACTTGGATTATTCTTTACTAAACAAATAAAAATAAACAAGTATTTTTTCCTAGTTGAGCTTAAACTGCTCATAAATAGCTCAGTTCAATTATGGTCTTTTATATTTCCCATTATCTAAGGGTTACAACTAGCAATTAATGTGAGTTTTAAACACGCATTTATGCCATTTACAATAATTTTAAAAGTTAATTTAACAAAGGGTAGATAATGAGATTCGGCAATTAACTTAGTTGGTAAAGTTTTTCATTTTATCATTAAATAAGGGATGTGGTCCATTTGGAATCGATTTAGTTCCACCTACACTAAAAAGAAATACATTAATATAATGGGTCATGTTAATGGATGCCCTTAGAGCAATTGTTAATAAATAATAATAGGAGAGTTTTGATACCACTTTTATAAAAAATATGAAAAGTTGTCAATAACATTTATTTTTATTTTTATCATCCACCCAATAAAATGTTTCTAAAACAATGCATTAAGTCATTGGTTAACATTTTCCTAATATAATTTGGCTTAATAGTATTAAAAAATATGTAAAATGTTTTGAATACCTGGCAAGATATGCCGCAATATGTTTTGTTAATTGCTAGAATCTGTAACTTGTTAACATTTCTTTCTTATTGCAATGGTATATATGAAAAAATAGTACTAAACTGCTAATGTTAGGTTCTAAAGATTTATGATTTTATGTATTTAGAACTCTAATTTGTATTGTTAGCAAACCATGATCAAAACAGGTTGTTTAGTCTTGTTTAGGCTTGCTCAAAGTTGGGTCTTTCATGTAAAGTTGGAATCGAGAAGCTGTAGATGCATTTGTGCATTTCGGCCTAGCTCGATCGATCGAATCTCGGGCAGAATATTTTTCTACAGAATTTTCCAGCTCAGCCCTAACTCATTAAACGTTTTGGGTTTTCTGTTTTTACCCTAGGTATATAAAGAAAAACCCTAGCCACGTTTTTAGAGTAGCTCCAGTTGTATTGTTGCTCATACTTTGCTGTTTTGTGTAAATCTCTTGTGAGATCTAGAGGAGCTTTCCTTTACACAAAGCTTAGGTTTTTCAAGGTAGAGATTACTTCAACATCTTGATGATCAACTCAGTTGCTATCATTGAAGCTTAAAAGAATATCAAGCGTGGGTGCTTGTAGCTGATTGGAGAATCCAAGAAAGAAGGAGTCCGTGGATTCGGAGCTTGTACGTGGTCGTGTCAGTAAGTTCTACTGGTGGGTAGCATTAGGAAGTCAAGCGGGGAGCTTGTAAGTCCTTTTGTATGAACTTTGATTCTTTTATAGTGGATTCAAGTTTATCTTGAGGATAGTTAGGTCAAATCCTCCCCAGGTTTTTACCGCGTGGTTTCCTGGGTGATCATATCATTGTGTCTTTTATATTTCCGCTGCTTTATATTTTTGATATGATTGTATGTTTGTGACAACCTAGAATTGCTTAAATTGACTAAGTTAATCACTTGGCTAATTAACTAGGCTAATCTTGTTGTTTTAAGGGGTCTAAAACCGTTTAGCTAATTAATTAAAAAAATTATGGAGCAATCACTTCTAATTGTATCTATCAAAATAAAAATATCCAGAAGAAAGAGAAGGCAGGTCACAATTTGTCACCAAGACGAGTGTCTCAATATCACAATATATATATATATATATATGCGCGAAATTAACATGCTATAAGGAAGTAGATGAAAGGACACTGGAAATTCATTTATATATAAGGAAAATCTGGTAAATATATTAATATCTGAAATTGTAAATGGGAATATGTGGTAGGCACTGCACCATGGTATACAAGAGTCTTGGCCTAACACTATATAGACAAATTTATTGCTGGAGGAAATTAAATAGTAGAAAGTACACTTAAAAACAAATTATTTTCACACCTTTATGATACTTATTACAAACTTTATTGCTGAAATTAATACTTATTGCAGACTTATCAATATAACCAACAAGTGATGATATTGTTAGAAATTTAGACCCCTTAAACCAATCGGATTAACCTAGTTAATTAGCTAAGTAATTAACTTAGTCAAATTATGCAATTCTAGGTTATCACAAACATACAATCATATCAAGAATATAAAGTAACGGAATAATAAATAATACAAGATATGATGACCTAGGAAACCACACGGTAAGAACTTGGGGATGATTTGACCTAGCTATCCTCAAGGTAAACCTGAATCCACTATGTGAAAGAATCGAAGTTCATACAAAAGTACTTACAACCTCCTCGCTTGACTTCCTAATGCTACCCGCCAGTAAAACTTACTGACACAACCACGTCTAAGCTCCGAATCCACGGACTCCTTCTTTCTTGAATTCTCCAATCAAGTACAAGCACTCATGCTTGTTATTCTTTAAGTTTCAATGGCAGCAACTAAGTTGATCATCAAGGTATTGAAAATATCTCTACCTACAAAACCCTAAGTTTATGTGAAGAAAAGCTTCTCAAGGATCTCACAAGAAATTCACACAAACCACAAAGTATATGAGTAACAAAGACTTAGAAAGGTTTGGGTACAAAACCCTAGATACAAAAGAGGCATTCTCTTCTCTCTCTCAAAAGTCTTAAAAACGTGGCTTAGGGTTTCCTTTATATAGTGGGAGAAGTAGATCTGAAACCCTAATCCTTAATGGGTTTGGGCTGAGTTGGAAATTCTGCAGAAAAAACATTCTGCCCGAGATTCGATCGATCAAGTCTAATCTTCGATCGATCGAGCCAGGCCGAAAGTCACTAATACTTCTACAGCCACTCGATTCCAACTTTACATAAACGCCCACATTTTGAGCAAGTCTAAATAAAACTAACAACCTGTTTTGATCATGATTTGCCAACAATACATATTAGAGTTCTAAATACGTAAAACTCTAAGTCTTTAGAATCTAACAAACTTCCCATTTGGCAATCCGTGACAAAACACAACTTAAAAACTCAAAGTTTACAAATAAAAGCCCTTTACAAAAATAATGCTCATAAACACAAATTCAATCCTAACTACTATCCATCAGTTGCAAGTGTAGACAGCAGCTCAATTGAATCAACTTATATATTCCTGAAACACTCAACAAACGTATAAACGCATGTGTGGCAGAAAAACAGTAAATCAACAAATATGCAAACAACTCTCCCCCTAAGTTAGATACATAAAAAATAATTTTAACTCCCCCTAAACAGGATTCCCACATTTCAACTATTTCTTCCCCTTTTTGTCACGTATTGATAAAGACAACTCATACAAAGAGTAAACAGTCAACATACGCAACAAAGGATAAGAGAAAATAAAAAATCAAGGGAACATAAAACAATTCAACTCTATAGAAAATAGAGACAATTCCCCCTATGAAGAGCAACAACTCCTCCTAAGAACCACAAAGGTTAAAAAAAATTTTCACTTGCAGTTACATTTGAGCCGTTGGTTCCGTAGTTTTAGGCGCATAAAATGGGATGCAATTATTCTGTTATAGCTGGCTATGTAACTATATATATGGGGTATCTCAGATCAAGTTTGTATAATTGATTTCATAGATTTCATTCCTAATTCAGAAGATATTTTTTTCTCTCAATTCCTTTCTCTCTTTTCCTCTCTAGTCTTTGTCTACTTCTCTGTTCTTCTTCTTCGTTGAACTATACTCTCTTGTATTTTCTCTCTTCACTGTGTGTGATAAAACTCTTCAGTTCGCTCTTGATGATAGCTCTTTATCATCAGATTAAGAAACCAATTAATTTTTGGTGTAGGCAAATATTGAACTTCAAATCTCTCATACAATCTTCAGAAACTTTACCAGTTAAGTTATCTCGAACCCACAATGAAAATTGAATATAATGCATTTTTGAAAAATATTTTGACATATAATAGTAATATACTAAATATGTCATAGCGTAGGCCATCACCATGTCGTTTTCCTAAAATGTTAAGAAATTGTACTAAAGTAAATAATACTACGGTAACATGCGTAAGCAGTGGCCTCATCATTTCCATTTCCAAAACAAGAGTCGAGTAAAATACTTGGCTCCAAAGTCCAAAGGGCTCTGTCCACACACACTGTATATTTTATATATAGTCTTCAAATCCTTTGAATTCCTCCGTTGTTCCCTGTAATCTGAAGTACTTTGGAATTGGCTGGTTCCTTTTCTTTTATTGGGTACGCTTTTTATCCTCTCTTTCTTTAAATATATATATTTTTTTACATAAATCATCTAAAAACATGGTACGCCAATCCAATTCTATTCAATAAATCAGCTTATTGGTTAACCTGGGATCGATGGATCATTTTAATCTTCACGCCTGTCTGTTTGGTATTTAGAGTCGAAATAGTTACACTGGAGGGGTGTTTTCATGCTCCTTCCTCGTACAGAGTATATCTTTTTTTTTTTTTTTTTAATTGAGAAACAGAGTATATCAAATGTTCGCTCGCTTTTCTCTGTGAATGATTACCATTTTTTTTTTTTTTTTGGTATTCCTCGTACAGAGTATATCTTTTTTTTTTTTTTTTTAATTGAGAAACAGAGTATATCAAATGTTCGCTCGCTTTTCTCTGTGAATGATTACCATTTTTTTTTTTTTTTTGGTATTTCAAAATAACCCACATGTAATTTGGGCATCAACATCAATATTCATTTAATTTACTAATTGCCCATTTATATTTTTATCAATTTTAGTTGTTTCTCTATAGTCTGGTGCCGTTGTGCGGTCAACCATTGTGTAGGATAGGAAAGTGTGTTGGAAAAAAAAGAATTTACTTGATTTGAGGTAGTCACTCTCCAAAAGAAGAAAGGGTGATTAGGAAGAGAGCTTAGAAAGGATTTTGCATCAACAAAAGCTCAAGATTGTCTCTTTACCCAACTAATTAATTGTACAACAACTAGTGACTAACTAACAAACAATTCTTGGGGTTGTCTTGCTCTTTGTTCCTGATATTATCCTTGCATACACATGCTTTCGAATTTCCACACATGTCCTTCTTAGTTGGGTTGAGCTGGACTTGTTGCACTCGATTTGGGTTCATTATACAAATCTAATATATTATATAGATAATTTCGGCCCTTGCCTTTTTTGTGATTTCCTTCTTTTTGTTAGTTTCCTCTAATGTGGAAAGAAACGGACTGCAGGAAGGACACAATTTCAAATGATAATTATAATCTTGATTGATATTGCCAATTCTGAGACAAACAAATTGTTTAATTCCAACATGCTCTCTTTTGGTACCGCTTACTTACCTAATATTGTTTATGCTATGTTTGGTTGGAGTTATTTTGGGATGTGGAAAAAAAATAGTGAAAAATATGAGAGAAAATAGATGGGAATGGTGTTTGGTTGAAAGGAGGACGGGAGAAAATTGACGGAGTACTACTATTTTCACTTTGAACCCACCAAAATTGGAGAGAAAATAAGAATGAAAATGAAGAGCGAAAGCTCATTGGCATTTTGGACAAAATTAACCTTCCATGTTGAACAAAAAAGTTGAACTAGCCAATGCCACGCTCACAAGCTCATTCGCTCTTCACCCAGCCATGTTCAAAAAATTGATATTGTTTTTGTCTTTTTTCTCTTGGCTATTCACCTAGCCACGATCAAGAAGTTATCATTCTTCTTTATTTATTTAGGTTTCTTTTCACGCCAGTTTTTATTTATTTATTTAAATTTTAAGAAAAAAGTTTTGATTTTTAAACTTCTTGTGATTTTTTATTATACTTTTTTTTTATGAAGTATTCATTGATACATAAATTTTTAATAATAATATAATTTATTACTTTTGTTTTATCTAAAAGGGACATAATAGTAAGTTTTTACCAATTCTATTTTCTATTTTCTCATTTTTCTTCTCAATCAAATAAAAAAAGTTGTCAATCCCTCAATTTTTCCACCCTTTCAAGTAAACACATTTGAGAGAAAGTTAAATTTCTTTTATTCTTCTACTTTTCTATCCCTACAACATTTTTTATACTCCCACTTTTTTACCCTTCCAACCAATGGATCCTAGTCTTATTTATTTATTTACATTATATGTGGGTTTCACTTGTTTTTTTTCAGAGATGATTGTTGAGCTTATTATTTGAGAATCTTTGGTTTTATTTTATGACACAGTTTGTTTTGGGCAGAAAAACATGCTTCACTATTTTCGAGTTCCGTTGGCAATACTATTACTGGCATTAAGCATAACTTGCTCACATGCTTTCCGGAAATATAGACATCCTGAGATAAAATCTGCAGTTTTCCTATCCCCTAAGTTTGTGCTGGATCAAGGATCAGTGGTGAACAAATATTACCACGATATTGACTTCCCAAGAGGTCATATTGCTATCAAGGGTTTCAATGCTGAAGTAGTTGATGAAGCAGGGCATCCTGTCCCTCTTCACGAAACTTATCTCCACCACTGGGTCCTTAGAAGATATTATCAACGTCTAAATGCAACAAATCCTGAGCATGATGACCACAAACATAACCAACCTGATCATATTCTTGTGAGGAACAGTGGAATATGCAATAATTCTGGTGGCCAGTATTATGGCCTCGGATCTGAAACACGAGGAACAAACACAGATGTACCACATCCTTACGGAATAGAGGTTGGTAATTCTGCTGATATTCCTGCAGGGTATGAGGAGGGGTGGATCCGTGGATGCTTAATGTCCACGCAATTGATACTCGGGGTGTGGAAGATAAGTTGGGATGCACCGAATGCAGGTGTGATCTATATAACGTTACAAAGGATGAATACGGCCGGCCCTTGAGGCCGGACTATATAGGAGGTTTAAGATGTTGCTATGATCTCACTCAATGCAGATTGAGAGAAGTCTCTGAGGGTGCTCAGAGAAACCTTTACATGAGATACACGGTGAAGTGGATTGATTGGGATGAATTTATTGTGCCTGTCAAGATTTATATATTGGATGTCACTGATTCTTGGAAACAATTGGACAATTCAACAGGACAAAGTTCAGAACATGAATGCCATGTAGGTGAACCTCTCTACAATTATATAATACTCTCCTAATATATTGATATAAACAATATTTGTAATTACTGATCTCTCTCCCTCCCTCTCTCACACACACATATACTCTTCTGAATAAGGATATGAAAGTAGAAATTAGATTAAAATTGGCTATATTACAATTTTGGTTCACGAAATATATGTTCATTGCAACTTTTTAATAATGTAATTTAATGGAATAGGTGTCTATTTCCTGTGAACTTGAGCTTTCCACCTCTCTTTTATGAGTAAATTTTTGTTATGGCTGCATCTTAGTGAGCTTTCTGTTTTTTAATATCTCACCCTTAATCATCTTGAAGTGTAAGTTTCAAAAATCAAGTTGTACAAAATTGAAATTTCATTGGACCGATCTGTATTCTGTTGCATTGTTAGTATTTTTGGTTAATTCAATATGCTTTCTATGAGACTCAATAACAGAACTTCTTTGGTACAGGTTGAGTATGACGTTGAGTCTTGTAGTGCATCTGGTATGGCCGATAATAGGTGCACTGACTCCAAAAGGACAAGCCTCGTTTTGCCAACTGGTGGCTATATCGTCTACGGTGTGGCCCATCAACATTCGGGGGGTATCGGTTCAACTCTTTATGGAGAGGTGATTCAGCACTTACCTTATCTGTTTGTAGTGATATGAGTGCCACATTTCTAATTTTCTTTGTTATTTGGTATGTCAGTAATGATCTCTTGTGGAATATCATACGACTTACCTGATTTGATGATCTTCTATGGAGAGTATCAGGGATTGTCACTCTCACAAGCTAGCAAAAGTAGTTCACACGCATTCATATTTTCTCCGTACTTTATGTATCCATATATTTATGACATCAACTAGATTTGGATTTGTAGCAACAATATTTTTAATTTAGTTAGACTGAATAACCTATTGTAAAGATATTTTATAACTCACGACAAAATCTCATGTTGTATTAGGCTATGAACTTCATCTTGATCTGCATATGCTCTATATACATTTTTTTTTTGGGGTTCAAAATTTAATTGTTCCTCTAGCTCGGGATTAGTTATTTGATTTCATCTTTCCTTTCAATCATCTAGTTCCACAAATATGTGAAAATTATGTGAAACTTTTTGTCATATTTTGAGGAGTTTAATAATGTAAAAGCTTCTTTTGCTCATGCTTTTGTGTGGAGTTTCAGGATGGACGAGTTTTATGTTCTTCAATACCAACTTATGGACAGGGTAAGGAAGCAGGAAATGAGGCTGGTTATATCGTAGGAATGTCCACTTGTTATCCTCAACCCGGCTCTGTGAAGATAAACGTTGGGGAGACTCTGATTCTGGAATCTAATTACAATAGCGCTCAGAGGCACACAGGAGTCATGGGGCTCTTCTACATTTTGGTTGCAGACCAATTGCCAAAGCCTAGGCTTTCCCTACGAGTTCCAACTGCAAAGAAAGTTAATAAGGTATAAGCACTTGCATTGATGTAGAATGCAAATGATAATAAATAAAGCAGCTGTCTGATTGACAAGGATCGATGGATGCGTTGATCAATTATATTTCGGATGCGTTGATCAATTATATTTCACCTATAGTGAAGTTTCTTCAACAATGCTTAGCAGTATGTCAATAGAAATAAGGCTGCTGGATTCTTAATGAATTGTTATTCCATGAATACTTTATGTGCCTAGTCCCCACTAAGAGAGAGAGAGAGTACTACCTGTATAATAATATATGTAGATTCCACCGCCTTTTAGATATATAAAAATAAATTTTACAATTAGTAGTGTAACTTTTTGAAGTAGTGGTTTCAAGTTCTTGTTATGGGTCTTTCTTCTTCTTGTTCTTCTTTCGTGATTGCTTTTCTCCCTCCGTATAGGATTGCTTTCTATGATGTAGCTGCAGATGTCATGAAAGTCTTTTTAATTTTATTTTCAAGGTATATGCATAGTGGAGATCTGGCAAGATAATAGCATCCTCATCATAAATGGCTCTTTGTCATTCACGATCAACCCTACTATCTCTTATCTCTGATCATTCTCAAATGATATTTATATTTGTTGGACCTATCACCACTTATGGCCCGTTTGGATTGAGGGGAAGGGAGGAGGGAGGAGGATTAAAGTAGAGCTGGTCGAAAATTAATGAAAGTATTGTTGTAAAAACTGTACACGCATTATTTTTTGAACTAAAATCATATATTGAAGTCACAATTTCAATTCAAAAAGTTTTGAATTGAAATCTTGAGTTTTGAACTAAAATCGTGACTTTAAGACACATTTTTTTATTTTAAAGCGTAATTGTGTGTGCCTTGTGTGTAATATGGTAGTGTGTAATAGACATTTCCCATTCAAATCAACCATCCTTAAATATGAAATCCAATCATTCTTATGAGGCTTAGGTTAGAGATACAATATCAAAGTTAACTTAATTCTTAATTTCAAAGAGGAACAAATACATGTAGTTGGTCCAAAAACTATTTTATTAAAAATCTTGTATTGCAACTCATAATTAAACATTTTATATTTTTTAACACGTGCATTTAGCATACCTATTAACAACCCCAAATTATGTATTATAATTGAAAGTAACTATACAATAGTAAGAGAGCACAATAATGTCGTACTTCCACATCTTACATATTAGTAGATCTCATTAATTAAATTTATAATGCGACTCACTATTCATGTAAGAGGAGAAAGTAAAACACTATTGTATTTATAATTTTAGGGACACAATCAATTGCACTCCTAAATGTGCAATATGCCGATGTGTGCAATTGTGGGTGTGTGAAACTCCCTCTAGAAACTTGAACCTTGACCCTTACCCACACCACTTCTTAAAAACTTATACTTATAAAGTAATCATTATGCTAAAAGTAAACTAATATTCTAAAAATGTTACTTTAGCGTAAATAATTAATAACCTATAAAAAAAATCAGAAAAGAAAGGAAAAGAAAAGGCAGAAAAATCAAAAAAGAAAAGGCTAAAGGGCAGGGCAGCAGAGAAATGAGGAATACTCAATCCAATATATACCCCTTCTCTAGTCTAGATTCTAGACTCTAGATGTTGATAAAAATAGATAAACAAGGATTTAATTGAGAAGTGAGATGGTAGAAATAGAGAACACAGAGACACGTAGAAAAGTTAGTGTGTAACGTAACGTGAATAAAGTAGTGATGTTGACTTGAAACGTTGAAGGGACTAAAATTAATCCAACGGAGCTTGCTAGGCAGATCCCAAGAGTTTATCAAGAACACAAGCGGGCTTCGATTGAGCAGGCCAAATAAAGATGCATTTTGGTCTCCGCCTCCATCCAATTGGATTAAACTGAACTTTGAAGCTACACTAAGGGAGGAAAAAGCCACAATAGCATTTGTAACTGTAAGTAGAGATTCGATGGGCAATACATTGCAAGCAAGGTTTGACCAGTTTGTTCCCAACAGTCCTTTGGTGGGGGAAGCTAGAGCAACATGGAATGCCATTAGACTTCCTGCTGGAAAGGGCTATGAGAATATTATACTAAAGGGAGATGTTTGAAATGTCATTGAGCCACTTCGTAATGCAGATGTTGATCCCCATTGGAGTAATAAAATTTTATGTGATGATATTTGTATTTTGTAAAGCTTTTTACCAATGTAAAATTTTCCTTTGTTTGTAGAGAGGGCAATGTCATTGTCCATATTTTGGCCCAATGGGCTGCTTTTGTAAGTTGGATTGGGTCAATTCCCATCTCAAATCTACATTCTTCTATTTTGCAGGTGAGTGATGGAATTTGGCCTAGTTCTTTTTTTTTCTCCCTTGTTTCAAGTTGAGTAATAAAATATTTATTTAGGGAAAAATTACTATATCTGAGATTTGAGGTTTCCCTAAACTAAAATTTAAAAAAGGCCACACACATGACTCCTCAACCTCAACTCAAACCAAATTGTCCCTTTTCCTTTCCCAAGTCCGCAAAAGAGCTGGGCCACCGAAATTGCCACATAGATGAGGGTGGATATATATATATATATATATTTGTGAGTTTTGTCTAAAGTGCATTCTCTTCTCTATGACTATTATGTGTCATATTCATTATTAAAAAAAAAAAAAAAAAAAAAAAAACCAAAGTTACCAACCTCGTTTTTTCCTTCATAGAAATCAGTTGTTTTCTCATTTTGAGTTTTGGTAATTGTCTTTGTATTTGTTAGTCCTCCTCAATAGATCACAATCAATTTCAAAATCAAAATCAAAATCAAATGGCCTTTACATTACAATAAAAATGCCGTTTTAATTTGACTATTATGTTCGAGCTTGGCTTATTTAGTAATCAAGCCTAAACTTAAGGCTTGAACTTTGTTTGTTTTCTAAACAAACATAAATAAAGCTTCTTCTTGAATTGAGCTTAAGTTGTTCATAATTAACTTGGTTTATTTACAGTCCTATTTAGTGGTAAAAAGCTCTCATTGCCCTATTTATAGGTGGTTGTATGAATTGTGGGATTCAAGTAGTAGTACGCTCCATTGTTACTTGAGTGGTACTTGTAGTATCACACTATTGTTAGTGTCATGTGATGCAGGTCAGCAAGTTCACACAAAAAATCCCATTTTTCATTTAGAAAAATGTTATAAAAAAAAATGAAAAAGTTAGAAACGTTATTGATGAAAATTGAATATAATGCATTTTTGGAAGGAAAAAAAAAATTGACACATAATAGTAATATTCCAATATGTTATAGCTTAGGCCATGACTATGTCGTTTTCCCAAACTTAGATGTTAAGAAATTTGGACCAAAGTAAATAATACCAAGGTGACATGGAATCATGGCGTAAGCAGTGGCCTCATCATTTCCATCCAAAACGAGTAAAATGGTAATAATACTATAAATGACATTAATTTCTTTTGTCGGCTCCAAAGGACTCTGTCCACACACTGTGTATTTTGTATATAAAGTCTTTCAAATCCGTTGAACTCCTCCGTGGTTCTCTGTAATCTGAACTACTTTGGAATTGGCTGGTTCCTTACCCTTTTCTTTTATTGGGTACGCTCTTTCCCCTCTCTTTCTTTCACTATTTTTTATTATTATCAAAGAAACATGGTACGCCAATCCAACTCTATTCAATAAATCACCTTATTGGTTAACCGGGGATCGATGGATCATTTTAAACTTCACGCCTGTCTGTTTGATATTTAGAGTCAAAATAGTTACACCCGAGGAATGTTTTCATGCTCCTTCCTCGTACAGAGTATATCAAATGTTCGCTCGCTTTTCTCTGTGAATGATTACCAAAGATTTTTTTTTTTTTTTTGGTATTCAAAATAACCCACATGTAATTTGGGCATCAACATCAAGATTCATTTAATTTGCTAATTGCCCATTTATATTTTTATCAATTTTAGTTGTTTCTCTATAGCCTTGTGCCGTTGTGCGGTCAACCATTGTGTAGGATAGGAAAGTGTGTTGGAAATAAAAGAATTTACTTGATTTGAGGTTGTCCTCCTCCAAAAGAAGAAGAAGAAGAAAGGGTGATTAGGAAGAGAGCTTAGAAAGGGAATTGAGGATTTTTCATCAACAAAAGCTAAGATTGTCTCTTTAACCAACTAATTAATTGTACAACAACTAGTGACTAACTAACAAACTAATCTTGGAGTTGTCTTGCTCTTTGTTCCTGATATTATCCACATATACACATGCTTTTTGTTATTTGCACTTATGTCCTTAGTTGGGTTGAGCTAGACTTGTTGCACTCGCTTTGGGTTCATTATACAAGTCTAACATATTATAGACAATTTCGGCCCTTACCTTTTTTTTTTTTGTAATTTCCTTCTTTTTGTTAGTTTCCCCTAACATGGCTAGAAACGGACTGTAAGAAGGACACAATTTCAAATGATAATTATAATCTTCACTGATATTGCCAATTCTGAGACAAACAAGTTGTTTAATAAGTCCTTCATGCTCTCTTTTGCGTATTGCTTACCTTATTTACTTTATATGTGGGTTTCACTTGTTATTTTAGAGATGATTGTTGGGATTATTATCTGAGAATGTTTGGTTTTATTTTATGACAGAGTTTGTTTTGGGCAGAAAAAAAAAATGCTTCACTTTTTTCGAGTTCCGTTAACAATACTATTACTGGCATTAAGCATAACTTGCTCACATGCTTTCCGGAAATATAGACATCCTGAGATAAAGTCTGCAGTTTTCCTATCCCCCAAGTTTGTGCTGGATCAAGGATCAGTGGTGAACGAATATTACTCCAATATTGACTTCCCAAGAGGTCATATTGCTATCAAGGGTTTCAATGCTGAAGTAGTTGATGAAGCAGGGCATCCTGTCCCTCTTCACGAAACTTATCTCCACCACTGGGTCATTGCAAGATATTATCAACGTCTAAATGCAACAAATCCTGAGCATGATGGCCGCCAAAAAAATAAGAAACCTGATCATATTTTCGTGAGGAACAGTGGTATATGCCAGAATAATTCTCTTGGCCAGTATTATGGCCTTGGATCTGAAACCCGAGGAACAGACTCGGATGTTCCAGATCCTTATGGAATAGAGGTTGGTAATCCTGCTGATATTCCTGCTGGGTATGAGGAGGGGTGGCTTCTTAATGTCCATGCAATTGATACTCGGGGAGTGGAAGATAAGTTGGGATGCACTGAATGCAGGTGTGATCTATATAATGTTTCAAAGGATGAATATGGCCGACCCTTGAGACCAGACTATATAGGAGGTTTAGGATGTTGTTATGACCACACACAATGCAGATTGAGAGATGACTCTGAGAGTGCTAAGAGAAACCTTTACCTGAGATATACGGTTAAGTGGATTGATTGGGATGAATTTATTGTGCCTGTCAAGATTTATATATTTGATGTCACTGATACTTGGAAACAATTGGACAATTCAACAGGGCAAAATTCAGAACATGAATGCCATGTGAGTGAACTTCTCTACAATTATATTTTACTCTCCTAATATATTGATATAAACAGTATTTTTAATTACTGATCTCTCTCTCTCAAACACACACACACAATTCTGAACAAGAGATATAAAAGTATAAATTTGATTAAAATTGGCTATATTACACTTTAGATTCGTAAAATATATGTTCATTGCAACTTATTTCCAGAGTTTAGAAAATTACAAACTATTTTTTTGTTTGTTATTTTAATAATGTAAGTTAATGGAATAGGTGTCTTTCTCTTCTCTCTTAATGATCCTGTTTAAAAGCAAATTTGCTTGCTTCATTTAAGTTGTGACAATCTAGTAAATCTTGAAGTGAAATAAGTTTCAAAAAACATGTAACAATCTAGTAAATCTTGAAGTGTAAGTTTCAAAAACCAAGAACTGGTACAAAATTGAAATTTTATTCAACAGATCCGTACTCTGTTGCATTCTTAGTATTTTTTGTTAATTCAATACTCTTTCTTAATGACAATAGAATTTCTTTGGGACAGGTTGAGTATAACATTGAGCCTTGTAGTACATCTGGTATGACCGATATTAGGTGCACTGACTCCAAAAGGATAAGCCTCCTTATGCCAATTGGTGGCTATATCATCTACGGTGTGGCCCATCAACATTCAGGGGGTATCGGTTCAACTCTTTTTGGAGAGGTGATTCAACACTTACCTTACCTGTTTGTAGTGATATGAGTGACACATTTCTGATTTTCTTTGTTACCTGATATATCAGTTGATCTCTTGAGGAATATCATAATACTTACCCAATTTGATGATCTTCTATGGAGATGTATCAGGAATTGTCACTCTCACAAGCAAAAGTAGTTCACACGCGTTGATATTTTTTCCATACTTACTGTTTCCATATATTTATGACCAACTAGATAGTTGGATGTGTAGCTAGAATCTTTTTAATTTAGTTACACTGAATAAACTATTGTAAAGATATTTTACAATTCACGACAAGTTTGTGCCACTATAGTACACTTCTAGTGTACTTGCTTGGTTTTTTTTTTCTAATAAAATTTCTTATGTTACTTATCAAAAAAAAAAAAATTCACAACAAAATCTCATGTTGTATTAGGCTGTGAACTTCATCATGATCTGCATGTGCTCTACATACGTTTTTTTTTTTTTGGGTTTCAAAATTTTATTGTTCCTATAGCTCTGGATTAGTTATTTGATTCTATCCTTCCTTCCAATCATCTAGTACCACACATCTGTGAAAATTATGTGAAAATTTTTGTCATATTTTGAGGAGTTTAATCATGTAACAGCTTCTTTTGCTCATGCTTTTTTGTGGAGTTTCTTCTTTTGCTCATGCTTTTGTGTGGAGTTTCAGGATGGACGGGTTTTATGTTCTTCGATACCAACTTATGGACAAGGGAAGGAAGCAGGAAATGAGGCTGGTTATATTGTAGGAATGTCCACTTGTTATCCTCAACCAGGCTCTGTGAAGATAAATGTTGGGGAGACTCTGATTCTGGAATCTAATTACAGTAGCGCCCAAAGGCACACAGGAGTCATGGGGCTCTTCTACATTTTGGTTGCAGACCAATTGCCAAAGCCTAGGCTTTCCCTACGAGTTCCAATTGCAAAGCAAGTTAATAAGGTATAAGCATTTGCATTGATGTAGAATGCAAATGATAATAAATAACGCTGCTGTCTGATTGACAAGGATCGATGGATGCGTTGATCAATTATATTTCACCTATAGTGAAGTTTTCTTCAAAAATGGTTAGCAATATTATGTCAATAGAAATAAGGCTACTGGATTCTTAATGAATTGAGATCAGGCCTCTAAATTTTATTGGTTCTTTCAGGGTTGGGAGTAGCAATAGCTGTTGCTGCTAGTGCTTGCCAACTTTAGAATGATACAAAATATGGTTACCAGTCACTTGTGATGTTATTCCATGAATACTTTATGTGCCTAGTCCCCACTAAGAGAGAGGAAGAGTACTACTTGTATAACATATGTAGAATCTACCTTTTAGATATACCTTTTACAAGAGGAAGAGTACCTTTTAGATATATAAAAATAAATTTTACAATAAGTAGTGTAATTTTTTGAAGCAGTGGTTTCAAGTTCTTGTTATGGGTCTTTCTTCTTCTTGTTCTTCTTACGTGATTGCTTTTCTCCCCTTGTATTGGATTTGCTTTCTATGATGTAACTGCTGATGTCATGAAGGTCTTTTTAATTTTATTTTCAAGGTATATGCATAGTGGAGATCTGGAAAGCAGTCACTGTGAGATGGATAAGAGCGTCCTCATCATAAATGGCTCTTCGTCATTCACAATCAACCCCATTCTCTCTTATCTTTGGCCGTTGTCAAATTATATTTATATTTGTTGGACCAGTCACTATTTGTGGTCCGTTTTGGTTTGAGAGGAAGGGAGGGAAGTAAAGTAGAGTTGGCCGGAAATTAGTTTAATTTTCAACCAACTTGGCTAATTTTTGGCCAATTCCACTCTATTTCATTTTGCTCCCTCTCCTCCTTCCTCCAATCCAAACAAACACTTACAGATATGTGAGCCTTTGAATGGCATATCGAAAAACGTGATCAATTTGTTATCTGTTGATGTTAATGTCTTTATTTTTAGGACCATGTAGGGATGGGATTCATGTATTAGGAGTTTAAGGACGGGTAGTATCAAGTGCACTTTTCTCTAGAAATCTAAAACTTCTCAAGTTTTTGGGACATTTGAAGAAACGAATTTGTTTGTCTAAAATTGAGATGCCATCGCAATCATCAATGTTAGGATACACTTGTGAGTGAAGTCATACATTTAATAAAAATGACAATAGTAAATAGTTTATATAATATAGTTTGGCCACAAGTCATTGGCTTAAGTGGTGTTTGTATATGTTTTTATATCTTTGGACATACCATCCTTGACCTAACAATTTCTTTTATATCCCTCTAAATTCTAAAATGCCACATTCTTACCAAATCCCAAGCTAGACTTGACCTCAATCACCAAAATTCACCATTCCTTTTTTTTCTCTAACAACGGAAATCATTATTGCACTCACCATACACACATTATTATTTGAATTAGAATGTCACAATTTCAACTCAAAAAGTTTTGAATTGAAATCTTGTGTTTTGAATTAAAATTGTGACTTTAAGACATATTTATTATTGCACTCACCATACACACATTATTTTTTGAATTAAAATGTCACAATTTCAATTCAAAAAGTTTTGAACTAAAATCTTGTGTTTTGAATTAAAATCGTGATTGTAAAGACCAAAAAATCTAGCAGCCCAAGCCCACTTAGAACAGTGGGTTTGTACAGTTCAACTATGGCTTAAATCAATAGATTTGTAAGAGAGGGAATCAAACAACAAGGGTGGGCTTTGCCTGAGGATGGAAATAAAGAAGAAAGGCTTAATATTATAGAATATGTGAGCAAATTCCTAAGTACAAGATTGCCCGAGGAAGCCAATAATACACAGAAAAATACGTTGCTCACTCTCTTCTCTCAATGTTTTTCAATTCATTGACTTTAAGACATATTTTCAATTCAAAGGCCTAATTATGTGTGCTTTGTGTGTAATGTGGTAGTGTGCAATAGACATTGCCCCATACAAATATCAACCTTCATTAAACATGAAATCAACTCAATCTTTTAAGGCTTAGGTTAGCAATACAATATCAAAGTTACCTTATTTCTTAATTTCAAAAAGGAACAAATACATGTAGTTGGACCAAAAACTATTTTATTAAAAATTGTGTTGCAACTCATAATTAAACATTTATATTTTTTAAAATGTGCATCAGGCATACCTGTTAACAATCCCAAATTATGTATTACAATTGAAAGTAATTATACAATAGTTTGAGAGTATAATAATGTTATATTTCCATATTTCATATAATAGTGGATCTCATTAATTAAATTTGTAGTGAGACTTACTATTTAAGTGAGAGAAAAAAGTAAAATATTATTGTATTTATAATGTTAGGGGTTGCACCACCTAATTGTGCAATGTTGATGTGTGCAACTACGGGTAGTTATATGCTGATGTGTGCAACTATGGATGGTAAGTCACTAAATAGTGAAATTGGGTGTGACCATAGGGCGGACCTTGCCTACCCCACTCCACAAGAACTTATTCTTGTGAAATGACTATCATGCCAAGGGTATACTAGTATTCTAAAACATGTAACTTTAGCAAATTAGCATACTTAATTGTTATGGATGGCAATGGGGCGGGGTGGGGCCAAAGGATGGGGTCTCTGCCCTCGTCCCGCATGGTTTTGTTTTGCCCCATCCTCATCCCGCCCCGCATAATAGGAAAAGTTTTCTTGCCCCATCCTCGCCCCTCAGGGTCCTACAAAGCCCCATCCCACCCCGTAAAACTCTAATTCTTGTTAATTTGCCCCACAACTATTACAATTTTTAGGAAATAAAATTATATATTTCATTAATAAAAATATATTTGAAATTACAAATAAATTTATCCCCATCAAATCAAACTAATTTTTAGCAAAAATTGAATAATATTATCTAAGTATTTAACAAGACAATATCACAACAGAAACAAAAATCTCATAATATGACACAACAAAATAATCCAAACTTTTTTTTTCCTTTTCTTTATTTTTTTTATAACATCTTTATCTATTTCTAGAAACTAATATGAAAGTCCTATATATATATATAGACCTTCCTAAAGCAAGGGAAGGTCACCTGCCAAACTCTCATGGTTTAAGCCCATGTGAGGACTGAGGAATTGGCTATAACTCATAATTGTTTAAGTGGAATTTTAAAAACTGCTATCGCACTCGCGCAGCTACTTAGATTGCTTCGTCCCGAGTGCTTTGTTCCAATTTGTTCATGATAGAAAGAACTACAAATAACATGCTATTATGCTAAGAAAGAAATACAAATAACATGAGATTATTATGCTGAGAAAGAAGTCAAGAATTACAATTAACAGCGGCACTGGCACACAACGACACAAACACAAACCTACACACCTTTATCTCATAAAAACAGAAAACATGCTACTATGTTCATGATAAAATCTATTATGAGAAAGACGTCGAATGGAATCAATAATTTAATATTATATAAATTTACTTCTAATAAAGACAAAAGAAAATGTAAAAGTGATACGTTATTTTCAATTTTGATCGAGAGAAAAAAGAGGCAGAGAGTTAGAATAAAATAAACTGAAAAAATGTTTGTTTAAGTGACCATTTGGATCACGTCCACGTCCACATGTTTTGCGTTTCAATTTTTTTTTTTTTTTGGTTGACCAGTGCTTGGTGCACTTTTCAGAGGACATAAACAGTGTAAATAGGCAAATAAATAGTGTTTTTTAGTATGAAATAGGCAAATAAATAGTATTTTTTAGTATGAATAGTAATCGGAAATTTTTTTTTATTATTTTCAGTTTTCAGCAAAATAAGTAGCATTTAAACGCACTTTAAATAGTAAGGTTTTAGTATATGAAAAATTTACGATTTAACTCTTATTAACGCAGATAGATAAAACGGAGTGGGTCTAAAAAATTTAAATCCACCCCCACTCCGCTCTGTAGTGCGAGTCCAAAATCTCGCTCTATCCCTGCTTCACCACTTTTGTGAGGCGGAGCGAAAAGGAGCAAGTCAGGACACAATTGCCTAATTTATAACCAATAAAAAAAAAAAAAATCAGAAAGGAAAAGACTAAAAAGGCAGGCAGCAGAGAAATGAGGAATATTCAAATCCAATATGAAGTAAAGTAGTGATGTTGAAAAATATTCACAGAGATTGGAGGTATCCCTAAACTATAAGTGTAAAAAAGGCCACACACACGACCCCTCAACCCAAACCAAATCGTCCCTTTCCCTTCCCCAAGCCGCAAAACAGCTGGGCCACAGAAATTGCCGCATTGATTTGATTTGTACATATGTGAGTTCTGTCTGAACTGCATTCTCTTCTATATGACCGTGTGTCGTCATATTCATTAAAAAAAAGAAAAGAAAACCAAGTTGCCTACCTCGTTTTTTCCTTTAGCTGTATTCCCATTCCGAGTCTGGTATATTGACTTTGTATTTGTTAGTCTTCCTCAATAGATCACAATCACAATCACAATCAGTTTCAGAATCAGAATCAAATGGCCTTTCCATTACAATAGAAAGGCCGTTTCAATTTGACTACTACAAGTGGTAGTGATAGTGGTAGTAGTATTAGTCATAATTTAAAGTCTGATAAGAATTATCGGAGTGGTTGTTGGGAAAACGAAGATCGACTCAGATCAGATGGACGCAGCAAAGCCCACAAGAACTGACACTCAAAACCAACGGCGTCCGAACCCCAACCCCAACCCCAACAGCAAGAGCAAGAAGAAGAAAGGTGGACCCATTTCCATGGATCACGTGCTTCTGGCATTGCAGGAGACCCAGGACGAGAGGGATCTCAGAATCCGAGCTCTGTTCGATTTCTTCGATGCTGCCAACCTGGGATACTTGGACTATCCCCAGATCGAGGCTGGACTCTCGGCTCTCCAAATACCCTCACACTACAAGTACGCTAAGGATCTCTTCAAGGTTTGTGACGCCAACAGAGACGGTAGGGTTGATTACCATGAATTCCGTCGCTACATGGACGAGAAGGAGCTCGAGCTCTATCGCATCTTTCAGGCCATTGATGTCAAACACAGTGGCTGTATTCTTCCCGAAGAGCTCTGGGATGCGCTTCTTAAGGCTGGTACTCTTACTCTTACCCTGTTTTTTATTTTATTTTATTTTATTATTATTTTCATTTGAGATCAATTACAACATGCATGCTCAAGTATTCGATTAGGAATGAGGAAGATTTGTAATAATATACACGAGCCCCCCCAGGTACCATGTACAACCAACACATATAATAAGGTAAGTGTGATGACAATTAAATGCTGACCAAAAGATATACTAACTTGGATTTCATAGGATACAAGTAAAAGTAGGGAAAAAACAGAGGTTGGACAGGTGGACAGGATCACCTTAAATAGGATTGGCTGGCAAAATGAAATTATGTAATTAGGAAAGGATGATGCTATTGCTAGGATTACTATGGATTTTACTACATAACATAAGCTTGAGTTGAATTGATGGGACAATGTGAATATGTGGCTTTAGTGGTACCCTGTTCCCCATGGTGGTTTTCTTGTAATTTTATACTTGTACCATCCCAAACTTTGCATTCGCTTGCTACATTGGAAGCTATTGTTTCATCATGTGTTATTTGAACTCTCTTTATAAACTTTATGTGTGACTTAATTAATTCTAATTGGTGTTGAAATTTTTGTAGTGATGCAATTGATATGGTTTTCATGGTTACTATGGCTGCTTTTCCTCAAGCCTGTAATTTGGAGTATACCATTTGTTTTTATCTTATAAGCCCTGGTAGTTTCTGCTTTCCAGGAATTGAGATTGATGATGAAGAACTTGCCCGTTTTGTGGAGCACGTTGATAAGGACAATAATGGAATTATCACTTTTGAAGAGTGGAGAGATTTTCTTCTACTCTATCCACATGAAGCTACAATTGAAAATATATATCAGCATTGGGAAAGGGTATGCCTTGTAGATATAGGAGAACAGGCTGTCATTCCTGAGGGCATCAGTAAGCATGTTCATCGAGGAAAATATTTTATTGCAGGAGGAATAGCAGGGGCCGCTTCTCGTACTGCAACTGCTCCTCTTGATCGCCTGAAGGTGGTTTTACAAGTCCAGACAACACGTGCTTCTATTGTCCCAGCTATAAAGAAGATATGGAAGGAGGGAGGTTTCTTGGGGTTTTTCCGAGGTAATGGCTTGAATGTTGTGAAGGTAACACCTGAAAGTGCCATCAAGTTTTATGCTTATGAAAGTTTGAAGAATGTCATTGGAGATGGTAGAGGGAAAGACAAAGGTGATATTGGTGCTTCTGGAAGACTTTTGGCTGGTGGTATGGCAGGTGCGGTTGCACAATCTGCTATCTATCCATTGGACCTTGTGAAAACTCGCTTACAAACTTGTGAATGTGAAGGCGGGAAGGTTCCTAAGCTTGGGAAACTGACAAAAGATATATGGGTTCAGGAGGGACCTCGAGCCTTTTACAAAGGTCTTGTACCATCACTTTTGGGGATAATTCCTTATGCTGGCATTGAACTTGCTGCCTATGAGACCTTGAAAGATATGTCAAAGACATATATTCTTCAAGATACAGGTATGGGCCCTCTATGTTAATTTTCTGGTTTCAAGTTTGTCATTTTCTTCTCTTAAGCATTGTAATCTTTTTACCTCTGCATATAGATAAACCGAGAAAAATTCTTTCTAAAAACTTTGAACTGTCCTACAGAACCTGGCCCTCTTGTGCATCTAGGTTGTGGGACAATTTCAGCAGCACTTGGAGCAACATGTGTTTACCCCTTGCAGGTTATTCGAACAAGGTACAATATTTATGTGTGGAATTCATTGTTCTTTCTTGGGTTCAAATAATCTTTATTTATCATTATCTTTTCTACTTTTCCTTTGGCTCATCTGAACAAGCGATGCTTTATTTTAATGTGCACTCCTTATTGAGGTTAGTATAATATTGCCTTTCAGAATGCAAGCCCAACGTTCTAATGCTGCTGCTGCTTATAAGGGAATGTCCGATGTATTTGGGAGAACCCTTCAACATGAAGGTTATAGAGGTTTCTACAAAGGACTCTTTCCGAGTCTCCTCAAAGTTGTGCCAGCAGCAAGCATTACCTATTTGGTTTATGAAACAATGAAGAATAGACTAGATCTTGATTAGGTAGTGCTGCAGTTTTGCCCAAATGGTAACTAAGCTTATTCCAGAGTAGGAAATGGTGGTGCTGTTGATGATGAAGATAAAAAAAGAATAGGATAATTAATCAGGTAGGTCATATGATCATTTGAGCTGTATTATATATTGTAATCCCTGTCAGGGTACAGGGCACATAATTTTGTATTCAGATAGTTTTTCCCCATGCTTATCTGAATTAACTGTTGAGGAACATTTTGAAGTCTGACTGCAAGGTGAAAGATATATCCTACTCGTTCTTTTTCTATGCTTCTGCGGCTGTTTTTTTTTTTTTTTTCATGCTTATCTAAACCAATTTTTGAGGAGCATTTTGATGTCTGGCTGCAAGGTGATCAATGTATCTTACTTCTCATTCCTTTTCTTTGCTTCTACAACTGTAACTTCATGAAATTTCGTCTTTTTATTATTATTATTTAGTTTTGCTAAGTAATTTAAGGAATAAGAGTAGATGAAGACCATATAGGTGTAAGCCATAAGCTCCCTGCCAAAAGAGTATCTTGACTACCAAGGTAGCTTGGACGTTTATAAAGCTATCACCCAATTTCCACCTTATCAATACAGGAGGACACCTATGGATGCATCCAAAATAGATCCCCCCCTACTAAGTACATTGAGGAAGGAAATGAGTAGATAACGGCTTTATAAGTGCCTAATCTATCCTAATTCCTAGGAGTCAAAATGATTCTTTTGAGTTGGCATGGGAGTTTTATGTTTGCATATCTATCAAAAAAAAAATGTTTGCATATATTTATAGTTAGGCGTAAGTATCAAATTTGTTTTCCTAAAAAATTTTCTTGGTAGACTTGCAGGTTGGCAACATATCTTTTATTCACTAAATTGCTTATTGGTTACTGACATTTAAAATGATTGAGAGTGATAAGTAGACTTTGACCTTTCACTTTGAGTGAAACATATATTGCATTTATTTGGAGGATAGATTCATCTGTTTGAGCACAAATAGTTGGCAAGTAAGAAGTTTTAAATGTCTGCTCTGTATATCTAACATATGTGATGGTGTGATTGTTGAATGATTGGCTCCCTTAATTCGCTGAAAATTCCTATAAAATATACTCGAATTGCTCTTGAATTTTTAGTCGAGTGAAGTATTTCTGTTTTGAGGACATGATTTTAATGCTTGCATATGTATCTATGTCAGTTGCGTTGACAACTTGCAAATTGAACTTCCTTCTGAGGAACTGTCTACGGCTGGTGTATGTAGGTCTAATAACACATATACACGCTTGCACCTATGGATACAAACACATATTTATTGATAATTATAAATACACACAGGCGTTGAGATGCACCAGCAACTGCATGGGCTAAAAAAAAAAAAAACCTTATTTACTATAAATAATTTTTCTAATTCTGCCTACTTGCATATGTGAAACAAGGTTTCTTGTGGGGGTTTGAAGTTTGAAATACTAGGTAGCAGAAAGAAACTGCATATGATAGCATTAACAAAACTATATATGGTGTACATTAAAGATGGCCTGGCATAGGTAACTACTGGTAGAGATGCAATTTGGCCAGTGAAATAACAAACCTAGAAGAAAGGCTTTGCCTTCCCTTTGCCTCAATGACTTGCCCTTTTCCCCCCTCACACCCAACTAGAGGTTGAAGAGGCTACCATTATCATCATGATCACTATCTTCTTTTTCTTCTTCTTTGAACACATCCTGTGTGCCACAGAGCTCAAGAGTTCTGAAAGAGGGTGAGAAAGAGATGGTTATTGTATCTGTTATTTCAAATATATATATATAGACCTCCCTGACAAGAGTCTTCAGTGACAGCATATTGATTTTCAAACTTAAAATAACAAAAAGGAAAAGAAAGAAAACGGATCAGAGGAGAAGATCACACTTCAAATGGTCCCCCTTAAGCATTATTCTCTTATTAGGTAAGTGTTTAGTGTTTATCTTCCATTAAGAATATCATTATTCCCTTCTTTACACAAATAAGAACAGTACTCTATTTAAAAGAGGGAGAGATATAGCCTAGTCACTCCATATAGATTAAAAAAAAAAAATCATAAAGATCTCAAAGAGGGAAAAGAAGAATTTTCTTTCCATTTAGTGTTAATTTTCGAAGAATATCGTTAGTTGTCATGTTGCAAAACAAATTGGAAAAGTAGTATCTCAAGTTTTAAAAACTCGAGATCAATGGTAGAACTTGAGTTTCTAAAACTCGAGATGCAAGCGATAGCATCTGACGTGGAAAAAATTTCACGTGGAACTCAAGTTTTTTCTTTTCAAATCAGCTCTTCGTCTTCGTCTGTTCTTCTTCTTCCTCAGTTCTTTTCTTCTTCCATCCAGTCCGAGTCTTCCTTTCAGATTTGAGTCTTCTTCTTCCTGCCCAATCTGGTCCTCTGTTCTTCTTCCTCTCTTCTTCTTCTTCTTCCTTCTTGATTTGTTCCTCTGGTTCCTCTATTCTTTGTTTCTCTGTTCCTGCCCGATCGGATTTGTTTTGATTGTCGTTTCACTATAGAAATTGAGTCTTGGGGACTTGGATTCACTTTTTACAAACTCGAGCCTTTAAGACTCGAGATCTATGTGGCGAAAAATAACCAGATCAGCAAGTGGAATTCGAGTATTTGAGACTCGATATCTAGATTGAAATTGACTCTTTAAAACTCAAGATGCTAGTTTGCACTATTATTTCAGACGCATGTCAACTTATTATATTCTTTCTTTCACCAATGTTATCCTGCAAATTCCCTCGAGAAAAGAACAGGTGGTGGTTCCGCTAACATAAATGACTGAAAATAATAAAATATTAGAAAGTTGGTTAAAGCAGTTATGGAAACAAAATATAGAATTGCACTCAACTTTTTTATTAGGACAGGACAAGGTACAATCATTTTGCACCGTCCAAGGGCACTAATCCAATTATTTATTAGTGGCAAAAAAAATGGAATTGCCCTATTTTAAAATGCTTAAGAGAATCTATGAGGTCAGGGGCACTCCACTAATCCAATTATTAGTGGGAGTGCTAGTAGATAGGGTACGTCCACAATCTACTTTTGACCATTCTTTAGTCGTTAGTTATACAATGTTTAGTCGATAAAAATAATTGGGGTGATTATACAATTTTTGAGATTTATGTAAGCCTTGTTATGCAAGAAATAAGAAAATGTAGACACGCTATATGGCCGTCTAATGATAAGTTCTTCCACTTCCGGCACTTTGAGAAAAAAAAAAAAATAATTATAAGAAGAAAGAAGAAAGCAATGCAATTATGCAAAAGCATGAAACAGCTCCACCAAATTCACGCCCACACCATCGCCACCGGCCTCCTCTTTCTCCATCCAACAAGTCCTATTTTAAGTAACATCCTCCACACCTTCACCATTATTCTCAACCCCAACAACAACTCTATAAGCTTATTGAGTTATGCACTCTCAATCTTTAATTCCATTCCAAACCCATCAACCTTCTGCTACAACAACATCATTAGAGCTCACACCCTCCTCTCTTCCCCTCTCTCAGCTCTTCTCCTCTTTGCTCGCATGCGTCGCTTCTCTATACCTCCTGACTTTCACACCTTCCCATTTACTCTCAAGGCTTGCGTTCAACTTCATGCCTTTCCCACTGCCAAAACCCTTCACTCCCAAGCTTTAAAGTTTGGCTTCGCTGCCAATTTGTTTGTCCTGAATTCCCTCATTTACGTTTACTCAGTATCCGACCGCATTGATGATGCATACCAGGTGTTCAATGAGAGCTCTTACAGGGACGTTGTTTCTTACAATGCAATGATTGATGGCTTTGTCAAGGCTGGTGAAATTGCACAAGCACATCGGCTGTTTGACGAAATGCCTGTAAGAGATACCGTGTCATGGGGCACCATTATAACTGGGTGTGCCCAGATGAACCGATGCAAAGAGGCCATTGATCTCTTCAACCACATGCTGGCGTTAGATTTCAAGCCCGATAATATTGCATTGGTTTCTGCTCTTTCTGCTTGTGCTCAGTTGGGAGAATTGGAACACGGCAAGACCATTCATAGCTACATTAAACAAAACAGGATTCGGATAGACTCCTTCTTGTCCACTGGGTTGGTGGATTTGTATGCTAAGTGTGGCTGTATCGAAACTGCCGGGGCGATTTTTGAGTCTAGCCCGGATAAGAATTTGTTTACGTGGAATGCCATGCTTGTAGGGCTTGCAATGCATGGGCACGGCCAGCTATTGTTGCGCTACTTCTCTAGAATGATAGAAGCTGGAGTTAAACCGGACGGTGTGAGCTTCTTAGGAGTCTTGGTTGGGTGTAGCCATGCAGGTCTAGTCCATGAAGCCCAGAAGCTTTTTAATGAAATGGAATCTGTCTATGGGGTCCCTCGAGAACTCAAACACTATGGGTGCATGGCTGATTTGCTCGGACGCTCTGGTTTTATTGGGGAAGCAATGGAAATGATAAAGAGTATGCCAATGGCGGGTGATGTGTTTGTGTGGGGTGGGTTGCTGGGAGGATGTAGGATCTATGGAGATGTTGAGATTGCAAAGAAAGCAGCTGAGCATGTGATGGAATTGAAGCCTGAAGATGGCGGGGTATATTCAGTCATGGCTAACGTTTATGCCAATGCAGAGCAATGGGATGATGTGGTTCAGATTAGGAGGTCCATGAGTGCTAAGAGGGTCAAGAGGAACGCTGGTTGTAGCTTTATTAAGTTGAATGGAAATACCCATGAGTTCATTGCAGGGGATAGCCTGCATCCTCAGAGTAATGTGATATATTCTGTCTTAGATGGAATTGGAAAACATCAGTTTGAAGTATGTTAGCAACATATTCCTGTTTATACTGGCTGAAACTTTATTTTAGCATGTCACATAGTGTGTGTGTGTACAACATTTATTGATAAGGAAGGCAACAGCGGATTCAATTTGATATGCTATCTTCTAGCCAAACCGACATCCATTTGGTATGCTTGCCTCAAGCCAAACCAACATGGAAAATGCAATTACTGGACATTCAGCTGTGGGGCTTTTCCTTCCCTGGTGTACAAATAGGCAATGGGTACTATTCTTTAGGTAGTCAGCTACTGTAACTTAAGTTTTCCAATTAAATTCAGTAATCCTATAGATATTCCTGCCGGGTATGAGGAGAGGTGGTTTCTTAATGTCCATGCAATTGATACTTGGGGAGTGGAAGATAAGTTGGGATGCACTGAATGCGGGTGTGACCTATTTAAAGTGTCATGGGATGAATATGGCTGGCCCTTGAGGCTAGACTATATAGGAGGATTATTATGTTGCTATGATCATACACAATGCAGAGTGAGAGAAGTCTCTGAGGGTGACAGAGAAACCTTTACCTGAGATATATGGTGAAGCGGATTGATTGGGAATTTATTGTGCCCATCAAGATTTATATATTTGATGTCACTGATACTTGGAAAAGGTTGGACAATTCAGCAGGACAAACTTCAGAACACGAATGCCACGTAAGTGAACTTCTCTACAATTATATTAAACTACAGTAATACATCGATATAAAAAGTATTCGTAATTAGTGATCTCTCTCTCTCTCTCTCTCTCTCTCACACACACACACACACACACACACACACTTTCGACCAAGAGATATGAAAATAGAAATTAGATAAAAATTGGCTATATTACACTTTTGGTTTATGAAATATGTGTTCATTGCAACTTGGTTTCCAGAGTTTAGAAAGTTACACATTAATATTTTTATTTATTATTTTAATAATGTATGTTAATGGAATAGGTGTGTATGTCCTGTGTATTTGAGCTTTCCTCTTCTCTCTTTTACGAGTAAATTTTACTTATAGCTGCATCTTAGTGAGCCTTCTGTCTTTGAATATCTCACCCTTGATCCTGTTTAAAAGCTAATTTGCTTGCCTCAAGAAACTTTAGTTTTCAAGTAATGGGTTCATCTTTGTGATGGTCAGCCAGTCATTTGAGTAGTAATCAAGTAAATCTTGAAGTGAAATAAGTTTCAAAAAACAAGTAACAATCTAGTAAATCTTGATGTATAAGTTTCGAAAAACAAGTAGTGTTATTGAAATTTTATTTGACGAATCCATATTCTGTTGCATTTGTAGTATTTTTCATTAATTCAATACTCTTTCTATCATACTCAATAGAATTTCTTTGGTACAGGTTGAGTATGAAGTTGACTCTTGTAGTGCATCTGGTATGGCTTATAATGGGTGCACTGACATCAAAAGGACCAGCGTCACTATGCCAACTGGTGGCTATGTCATCTACGGTATGGCCCATCAACATTCGGGGGGTATAAGTTCCACTTTTTATGGAGAGGTGATTCAACACATACCTTTTCTGTTTGTAACAAGATGAGTGCAACATTTCCTATTTTCATTGTTATCTGGTATGCAAGTTATAATCTCTTGTGGAATATTATATGACTTACCTGATTTGATGATCTTCTATGGAGATGTATCAGGAATTGTGACTCACAAGAAAAGGTATTTCACACGCATTCATTTCCTCTCAGTACTTTATGTCTCCATATATTTAAAACATCAACTAGATAGTTTGATGTCAAGCAAGATTCTTTTTAATTTAGTTACGCTGAATAACCTATTGTAAAGATATTTTATGGTTCCTGATAAAATCTCATGTTTTAGTAGGCTATGAACTTAATCGTGACCTGCATGTGCTCCATTTTTTTTTTTCTGATCAAAATTTATGGTTCCTCTAGCTCTGGCTTATTTATCATTCTATTTTTCCTTTCAATTGTTTAGTTCCACGCGTGTGGAAATTAGGTGGAACATTTTATGTCATTGTATTATGAGGTGTTTGATAATGTAACAGCTTCTTTTGCTTGTGCTTTTGTGTGGTGTTTCAGGATGGGCAGGTTTTATATTCTTCATTACCAACTTATGGACAAGGGAAGGTAGCAGGAAATGAGGCTGGTCATATCGTAGGAATGTCCACTTGTTATCCTCAACCAGGCTCTGTCAAGATAAACGATAGGAGACACTGATTCTGGAATCTAATTACAGGAATGCCCAAAGGCACACAAGAGTCATGGGGCTCTTCTACATTTTGGTTGCAGACTAATTGCCAAAGTCCATGATTTCCCCATGCGTACCTATTGCAAAGCTAGTTAATCAGGTATGAGCATTTGCATTGATGTAGAATACAAATGATAATTGATAAAGCAGCACTCTGACTGACAAGGATCGATGGATGCGTTAATCAATTATATATGAACTAGAGTGAAGTTTCTTCAACCATGCTTAGCAATATTATATCGATAAAAATAAGGCTGTTGGATGCTTAATAAATTGAGATCAGACCTTTGAAGTTTATTGTTTCTTTCAGGGTTGGGAGTAGTAGTAGCTGTTGCTGCCAGAGTTTGCCAACTTGTGAATGAGACAAAATATGATTTGCAGTAACTTGTGATGTTGTTCCGTGAGAACTTTATATGCCTAACCCCCAACTAAGAGAAAGGGAAAATACTACCTGTGTAATGTATGTAGAATCCACCACCTTTTAGATATATAAACATAAATTTAAAAATAGTAATGTAACCTTTGAAGCAGCGGTATCAAGTTCTTGTTATTGGTTCTTTCGAGATTGCTTTTCTACCTCTATATTGAATTTCTTTCTATGACGTACCGGCAGATGTCATGAAGGTCATATTAATTTTATTTTCAAGGTATATGCATAGTGTAGATCTGAGAAGCAGTAACTGTGAGATGGATAAGAGCGTCCTCATCATAAATGGCTCTTCTTTATTCACAATCAACCCCATTTCTCTCGTCTCTTGCCATTCTCAAATGGTATTTACATTTTTTGGGACTTGTCATCACTCAAGAGATATGTGAGCATTTGGATGGCATGGCCAAAAAAGTGATCAAATTTTTTTGTCATCCTTTCACGTTAATGTCTTTATTTTTTGGGCCGTGTAAGTGTCCGGGGGTAGGGATGGGATTCATGTGTTAGCACTGCCAATAGGTGTGCATGAATGAACACAACTTATCAATGCAAAGATCCACCAACCAAAATCGGATTGGAAAAGTAAATATAAAAATGAAGGGATTAAAAAACCCGATGGTCTAGAGATACCAAAACACGAGAACTTTCAATATATTAAATCAAGAGGTGCTAATGAGATAATTTTGACATTAATGGGGGGTACTGATGAAAAAGAAGAGGAATAGAACCTTTGTGAGAGTGCTAAAAGAGAAATAAAAATCTTTTGAAGATAGTAATTGGACATTTGTAAAAAAATAAAAACAAATTATCTATATAAATAATTTAAATTACATAGATGTTAGAGGCAGAGCTAGTGACACCCATCCCACCTTGTCAGCTCTTAGAGATGTTGAAAATTAGTGTGAGGTAAAAAGTGGTAGGGTAGGTCAAGTGAGGTGAATAATTTTTCCCATCCTCAATTAAAGAAGATATGAATTATAAACATGATGGGTAATGTGGAGAAGTGCATCAAAATTCAGAAATATTATGTGATCGTATAATATCTATAAAGTTAAAGGAATATTTTGGTAAAATTTTTATAAGATCAACTATTCTCTATAGTATGAAATGTTATGTTTAGTGCAGTTGAAATGATGATTTCAGAGTATACATGTGAAAATATGAAGAAAGAGGATATGAAATGATTAAATTATTGGACAATAAAAGTATAAAACCATAAGATTGATTTTAATTGAAAAATTAAAATAGTCTTTTATTTTTATTTTTTTAGTAGCCCTCCCACCACTGGGAGCCTTGATATGACGTGCTGCTTCAAGAGACTTCTCCGGTGATGGTGTACAATTTGATATCGTGACAAGTGTCCATTTGGCTTCTATATTATGCTACGTGGCTCTAGAACCCTCTTCTAATTTCACTTTTTTAAAAAAACACTTTCACCTTTTATATATCTCCACTGATAAGGATCTTATCAGTAAGAGTAAAGAGTAAGATTGAGGTCTGGTAACAGCAGAGCAACAAGCAAGCTAGGAATCTCCTTTTGATCAGTTTTTGAAAGTTTTAAACTACTAACAGTCTAGGATACGCTAGCTTAATTCTCTGTGTTTCTATACTTTGTATCACCGAGCGAGCAAGCATGGCTTTCAGGTCTACGGTATGTTTTCCTTACTTTATTACTTATTGCTCGAGTATTAATTATAGTCTTTGGCTTCTTTGACTCTTACTATATATATACGAGGTTGGTGCGTGCAGAGTATTTGGAAACGGATGGTGAGTGGTTTAGGAGGAGGACGCGCAACATATGCGACCTCAACTTCACCAAAACTCAAGGCTTTTGCTCCAACTGCAGATTTCGCGCATGATGGGAGTACGAGGAGTGTTGCAGTGAAGGGTGACTTTGTGCCTGTGTATGTGGCCATTGGGATGATAACGCTATCGATGGGTCTGGGGATCTACACCGCAACGCAACACCTGGTGAACGACCCAACAGTGCGGGTCAATAAGAAAAGAAGAGAGACCATTCCTGAGGTGGTTGAGCCTGAGCGTGTGGTGAATGAGGCCGAGAGGTTTTTCAAGAAATCATGTTTTAGGAAGGTGGCTCACATTCAGGAGTTCAACCATGTCATCCCTGATACCATCCGTAAAGATATTTACGCATACCGCCCCCGCGTTGAGACTCTTCAGTCCGTTGGAATTGATCCAAAACAACTTTAAATTTCATTACTACTTATATTAGTATTAATCTTTTGGTTTCTCCATCAGTAAAGTAATCAGCTGTATGTTTTTGAGTTATTTCTGCTTCGACGACTTGGGACTAAAGGGTAGTACCACTATCAATCAATCCTTGTAAATTGTAATAATGTTGGTTTGTTGGCTGCTCCTCCTATGATAATGATTATGATATTGTATATATCCACTGAAACCCACTAGTACTATATATTAACATTGTTCTAATTAGGCCAATTAGGTTTCAACAGATGAGGATACGTTTAGCCGATGCTGCTCACAGTACTGCAGTGCAGCTGTCCGTTTTATCTTATCCATACCCGGCCGGTCATATTCAGTAGTTTCACAGTCGACCCTGACACTTACCAACTTTTCTCGAAGCGACCTTCATTACTAATTACGTATGGCGATGCTTTTGTAGTCTGTAAATTATATTTGGGTGCTGAATTGGACCAATAACCTATTTTATTTATTTATTTATTTGAAAGTTATAAAATGGAACAGCTAAAACTTGAATAATGTTATGTACTGAATTCGTTCTAAATTTAATGATGATGTAGATGGTTCCGGTTATTAAATTGGTACGCTTATGTCGTTCAATCCTCCATTCTAATAGATAAATCTAATCGATCCTCCATTGGAGATAAATCGAATCCAAGTTGACTCTACAATTTGAATTTTAGAAAAACAAACTAATAGGAGTCTAAATCTGCTGTTTTTTTTTTTTTAATCATTTTACTGAATCGAAATTGACACTATAATTTGAATTTTAGGCAAACTAATCTAAATCTTTTATTTAATCGAAATTTACATTTAATGGTTCATAAATAAAAACTTGACACATTAGAGAGGGAAACAAAAGGATAAAGAGTGAGGATTGCTCCATAAATAAAAATTTGATACATTGGAAATGGAAAGAAAATGATAAAGAGTGGGGATTGCTCTATAGATAAAAACTTCTTGACACATTGTATATGGAAAGAAAATGAGAGGGAGGATTGCTCCATATATGAAAATTTGACACATTAGAGACGTACGGAAAGAAAATGATAAAGAATGAGGATTGGGTTAATGGGTCCCTTTCTTATTCCTAAAGTAAATATTGAGAAAAATTCAAACGTTTCAGAATAAAAAGAAAGAGGTAGAGAGAATGAAAAACAATTAAGAATAAGGTGAATTCAAGAAGACCGAGAGAAACAATTTATATTAGTAGACTTAAAGAATTATACAGCTTGCTTTGTATTTATACACAATCTGAGGTCAAGAGAAAGAAGATAAAATGAAATCCGATCAAAGGGGTCTGGGAAGAGGCCCTGCCCGAAGCAATAGAATTTGCTTGAAATGCTTGGAGTTGCAGGAAGACAGTTCTCTATCATTTTTCTAAGAGAGACAAAAATAAAATCTACGAGTGGAAGGAATCATTGATTTTGAGGCTCAAGAACAAAATCATGAGCCATGCTGTGGTATTCTAGAATCTAATGGACAATAGTAATCTCTTAGAAAAACGATCCAATTGGCATTTTCATTCTGGCTACATCGTGGACAGTAGAAATTTGCTTATGAATTGATTGATTACTATTGTTTCAAAGAACTTTTTTTTTTTTTTGGGTTCTTTTGGTTATATATATTTTCAAAGGCAAGTCTCACGATAAATTGATCATTTACCTCCATCTGTTAAATTGGTGTTTTAGGTTTTAATGGATGGAGGGAGATGAAGTGATAGTAGAATAAATAATGTACTAAATTTTAACATATTTTTGCTATGTTTTTTTTTTTCCATCCTTTCATTTCCTTCCGTTCTAAACATATCATACAAACTTTGAGTAGGAAAAAGTAACCCTGTAACTCAAACTCTTTACCTCAAAGCACTTTGCTTCAACTAGTAATATTTTTAGGAACAAAATATCTTTTGCTAATTTTTTTTTTAATAAACGTTGATATGACATATTTTATCTTATACGATTTTATTATATGGAGTATGTCATTGTTTATGAAAAAAAAGGAAGTTGTGTTAGTTAACCATTTTATTGGGTTTGGGTTGTGAATATAAAGCCCGTTAACACTTGGTGTGTTAGGTGATTCAAAAGAAAAGGCCCAGTTTAGTTGATGAAGAATGATAGGGCCTTGAGAATGAGAAGTCCATGTGTCTGTTTTTGGCAAATGACTAGTAAAAAAAGGAAAGGCGAATGGGTCAAAGTCCAGTGGGAGTTGCGAGAAGAGGCTCATAGTTACGCAGGCTTGCATACGTGGCGAGTTTCAATTGGTGAATATAACGTGGCGTGTAACCTGATTGGTCGAAACAGCGCGAAGGCAGTGGGTAGAGAGAGAGATCTAAAATGGCCTGCTTTAAAATAAGAAATCTAACTACATAAAATTATAATTAGATCTGTTCTATTCCAATTTTCTGTATAAAAACAATCGCAACAACGAGGATAGGAATTCTAACAAGATCTTTTTTTCTCATATCAAAGCTTTAGATTTGTTTTGAGAGACAAAAGAGAGAGTATGGGGAGAGGGACTCAGCTATTTGTTGTTGGGGTGCTGTTTCTCGTAGCATGCTCTTCCTTCCATCAGCTTTGCGCTTCTTCTTCTTCTTCTGATGATGATGATCATACGGTAAATACTCTTTACTATTTGCGTCTGTCTACTGTCTACTGCAGACTAGACTAGAGATTAGATTAGATCTATCTGATTCTGATTCTGATTCTGATGTTTTGTTTTTGGATTTTAGATATTTTACGACTCATTCGACGACTCGTTCGAAGGCCGTTGGATCGTTTCTGACAAAGAAGAATATCAAGGTATTTACTTACTTTTTTTCTAATCAAATGCCTCTTCTTCCTTATTAGTTATCACAATTACAACGATGGTAGAAAAATTAGTCAAATATGCCTTCTTTGATTGATGTTGAAAAGAAATGGAATCAATCATTTTTCAATTTACATGATTTCCTTTTATATATATATATATATATTATATTATATTATCAGTTTAGATTTAACACGTTCACTCTGAACGTTGTCCACTGTAATAAGTAATCTAGATTACAATGATGCTCATGCACTCTACTTTTTATCTTTATCAAATCTTTGTATCCATGAGCTACATACAAACCATATAAAAAAAAAATAACGATTATTTCTACTTCCTTCACCAACAAACATTAACAACAACATTTATTATTTCAACCATAGAAACAACAACATCAATCAATTTGCACGTGTGTGTTTGTAGTTCTTATTTATTTATTTATTTAAAATGATGCTAGCCTAAGTTAAGTCCTCTCCTTGACTTTATAGAAACAATACTCATTAGAAGAAGAAATCGTACGTATGCAGAACACAACAATTATTTTTTAAAGATGTATATATATATATATATTTAGAATATTTTTTAAGTGATTAAATTCACCACCATTTCCTATTAGTTCGAACGCCTGTCTCCACTCTACCTCCCATCTCAACAGGAGTCTAGTCTAGGCCAACATGTAAGGGGGAGCCTTAGAATATTAATTAACCATGAAATTTTAAGATTTCTTATCATTTTAAGCTTTTCATAAAATTTGGGAATTATAAAATAAATAAATTTATAGAAAAGGAAAAAAAAAAAATTCATATTAGTGATTGAATGCTTTCCCATTTTTAATCTGTTGAAATCCTGCACCTTGAGACAAATCCATATTCCTCTGTGTTGGTTTTTTCTTTCTTTTATCTACTTATTATTAACTCGGATGGTGAACTTATGTTTGGTTGATTTTGTTGTGATGAGATTTCAAACAATATTATTAGCAATTATGGGTATTCGAAACATATTTTTGACTTTTTTTTTTGGGTTCAAGGTGTGTGGAAGCACTCTAAGAGTGAGGGACATGATGATTATGGGCTTCTTGTGAGTGAGAAGGCCAGGAAGTATGCAATAGTGAAAGAGCTTGATAGCCCTGTCAGCCTCAAGGATGGCACAGTTGTCCTTCAATTTGAGACTCGCCTCCAGAATGGGCTCGAATGTGGTGGTGCCTATCTCAAATATCTTCGACCACAGGAGGCTGGATGGAAGGCTAAGGAATTTGACAATGAGTCTCCTTATACTATCATGTTTGGACCTGACAAATGTGGGGCCACAAATAAGGTTCACTTCATTTTAAAGCATAAGAATCCCAAGAATGGGGAATACGTTGAACATCACCTCAAGTTCCCGCCCTCTGTCCCATCAGACAAGCTGTCTCATGTGTATACTGCCATTTTGAAACCGAACAATGACGTACGAATTCTCATCGATGGGGAGGAGAAGAAGAAGGCTAATTTCCTCTCAGCTGAAGATTTTGAGCCTCCACTCATTCCTGCCAAGACAATTCCTGATCCAGATGATAAGAAGCCTGAAGACTGGGATGAGAGAGCGCAAATTCCTGACCCCAATGCAGTAAAGCCAGACGATTGGGATGAGGATGCACCCATGGAAATTGAAGATGAGGAAGCTGTGAAACCTGAAGGATGGCTAGATGATGAGCCTGAGGAGATAGACGATCCTGATGCAACAAAACCAGAAGACTGGGATGATGAAGAGGATGGTGAATTTGAGGCTCCCAAGATTGATAACCCTAAGTGTGAGTCAGCCCCTGGTTGTGGTGAATGGAAGAAGCCCATGAAGAGTAATCCAGCTTACAAGGGAAAATGGTCTGCCCCACTTATTGATAACCCCAACTACAAGGGTATTTGGAAGCCTCAGGAAATTCCAAACCCAGACTACTTTGAACTTGAAAGACCTGACTTTGAGCCTGTTGCTGCTATTGGAATTGAGATTTGGACAATGCAAGACGGTATTTTGTTTGACAATTTTTTGATTGCGAAAGATGAGAAGACTGCTGAGTCATACCGGGAGACCACTTGGAAGCCAAAATTTGAGGTTGAGAAAGAAAAACAGAAGGCTGAAGATTTGGCTGCTGGTTCAGATAGTAGTCTTACAAGCTTCCAGGTAATGAGATGGGTAGTCTTACTTTTGGGGTTTTTATTTTATTTTATTTTTTATTGATCGGTACTCATAATGACCCAAAGTTGCATTTAATTCCTGCAGAAGAAAGTATTTGACATCCTTTACAAGATTGCAGATCTTCCGATTTTAAGTACATACAAGCTTAAGATATATGTAAGTTATAGGACTCTCCTCTCGATATCTCCACTTATGGATGATTTTAGGAATATGCCCTGAAATCAGAGCTTGTCTTTGCAGGATCTCATTGAGAAGGGAGAGAAACAGCCAAATCTCTCAATTGGCATCCTCGTCTCGATTCTTGTGATTGTCTTCACAATTGTCTTTAAGCTTATTTTTGGTGGGAAGAAGCAGGTGAGTATTGAAGTTGAACTCCTCTCCACTTATTTGGCATTTTGTTTTCTGTCCTAGTGAGCTTCTATGGAAATCCTTGAGTTATTTACACATTTATTTTTTCATGAGCAGGCAAGAGTGGAAAAGGAGAAAACAGAAGTTGCTGACACTTCTAATAATCAAGGAAGCAGTGGAGATAATGAAGAAGAGAAGGAGAAGGAAGATGCTGCTGCTCCTCGTCGAAGGGGGGGATCCAGACGTGAAACTTAAAACGATAGAAAAGGAGGGGGAGTTTTGATGTTACCACTTTCATTTTTGGTAAATTTTGAGCTTTAGTTGCTTGCGTAGGTCAATTCTTGGTTGGTCGTATCATATGACCATTTGGCTTTGTTACGAACATTTAAACGCATGAAGAGTGTAAATCTGGTAAATCTTATCAGGCTGTGATAGATCCTTTCCTTGCTGTGTCCAAGTTAAAATTAATTTACAAGCGGTGGATTTTGAAAATTATGGATTTTATTTTTGTTGTCAGAAAAGTTGATTGATGGAATGCCAGATAGTAGGGTGCAACACGGAGGACCTGCGCATTGTATATAACCATCATAATGCCCATGAATCAGAATTTGTGTGTATGCCCAATAGCCCATGAATTTTAAACTAGTGTACTTTTTTTTTTCTTCAAAAAATGCACATTATAACTCATAATTGAACATTTATTAATCTTTAATTTATTATGTTAGGGCCCTTGTTTACAGTACCTTTTATATATTGGTGGGGGCTTTTATAATAATACCATGATATTATTATCAAAACAATATATATGTATAAAAGTAGGGACTTCATGCATAAGTATATAAGGTTTTGACAAATAGCGCTTTAATTTTGCTTTTAATTTTTTTTAATCTTTCATTTTTTTTTTTACTATTATTCAAAAGTTTATATTGACTTATTTTACTGTTATCTTATTAATATTTAATTAATTGACAAAGCTTACACTATACTTTTTTCTATTCTTCATGTCTTTTAACATACCCACTGTTTTAGTATTTTAAAAAAAGAAAAAAAAAGAAGTAAGAACTAATAATAATAACTAACCAAATAAGACCCTAGAGAGACAAAAGTATTGTAGATTGTTAAATAAAATGCACTATTTTATTATATATTACCAAAATAAAAAACTTAAGACTAACAAAACATTTGAAAGAGAAAGAGGAATATGAGGGATTATCACTTTCGTTATATAGGCCTTTCTACGAGTAATTTTTCTTTTTTATCTTCTTTATTTTTAAATTAGGAGTTTAAATATGATTTAGATTTAGATAATTTAGTTGGATAGTTTTTGTTATGTGTATATAAGTAGAGATAATATTTGATTAGTAATGTAAAGTCATACTCTACTATAGTTTAATTTTAAATCATCTATAAGACACATGTAGTTATGCATTCACACTTACCCACACCATATCTTAATGTCACACTATCGACGAGTAGAAAAAAATCAGAGAGTTGGGTATATTTTCATTTCATGGTATGAAATATGTGAACACAACACAAATTAGTTGATTTTCATGATCCCATTACTTTTTTACATTTACTTTTGGTTTCATGATTTAAAAAAAAAATAATAATAATATTACCTTAAGAATGCTACAAATATGCAGTGAAGCTATTAAACTAATTTTTAATATCTCAAAATGTATATGTTTCTTTATTCTAATTCAATTTACTTTTTCTTTATAATATATGTATAACATTATCCAAAATTGTCTTATATAAATTATCACAAAATTATCTATGTATTGCACGGACAACTTACTAGTATAACTAATTGGCAAGTCTAGGGCTATAAAAAGGTCAAACTTTGTCATGTAGTGAATAATCAAATTTGGCTCAACAACAAATATAAAATGTTCAATCTTAACTTGCACTTGTATTAAGCCTATAAATAATGTTTGAGATTGCCAAAAAGTTTAAAATCATGCTTAAAAAAGAGAGTTTAAAAGCTTTAGTTTGGCTTGATTCATTAATCAAGCTAAGCTCAAGCTCAATTTCAAGTTTATGATTTTGAGATCTAACGCAAGTACATTACCATGCATATAATATAAAGCCTATTTGGTTTGGACAAATGGACCAAATGGTCACAACTCCCAATTGCTTAAAAGTTTAGTAAGATATGAGTTTAATTGTCAAACTCATATCACGCTTATTACCAAACTCATATTGTTTATTAAACAAGCCTAAAACTAAGGTTCAAACTTAATTTGTCTATAAACATGAATGAGCTTTTAATTGAGTCAAACTCGAACCGTTTATGAACACCTTGGTTAATTACAACTTCACATAACAATGACTAGAGGATTTTAAAAAAAAAAAATTAAAAGTATATAATAATGACTTAATTTAATTTCTTTAGCCATTACTATCTATAAAAATAATAATAAAAAATCACTATTATCAAATTTAAATAACTCAAACTCATTCTCCAAAAAAAAAAAAAAAAACCTCAAACTCAATAAAATAAAATAATTTAACAATCAGCAAATCAGTTTTGTTAAGCCCGTTTTTTATTAACCCATTCTTTTGTCAATTGAGCAAGTATTACCCAACAAGATTGGGCCACATGGCATGTGAAAAAAATGTCTCCAAACAACAATGTATGGTTAAAAGTGTTTTGATAAATTTAATTTAAAGCTGTATAGTTTAGTTTTTATTTATATTTTAAAGTGACATTATATACACATTTAGTAATGTATAATTAGCATGGTTTTAAAAACTGGAACTTTGAAAGAACCAAAAACGAAATCGATTTTTGACAAGTTTTGGCCAATTTTTACTTAACAGATTTTGGTTCTTAGTTCAATAGTCCAGTATGGTTTGATTTTTAAATCTGTGATAATTAAATCTCAACAAATTTAATTTATCTAGAAATTAATTGTGCCAAATTACTCTATTGTTTCTTTAATACCTTTCCTTCTCCCACAAGAAACAAGTATCCCTAATTATTTCAAGTTTGAGATTCTTTCCATGCATCTCATTTAAAAGTCTTACATAGTAGAATTATGAAAAATTATATTGTGAGTAAATTTTGACTAAATTGCAATTTGACTTTAAAAGTTTGTGATAATTTTGATTTTGATTCCTAAAGTTTGAAAATTTGGATTGTAGCTATAATGTTCCCTCGTGTTTTGATTGAACCCTTCTATCCATGCCTAGTGCTAATATGTCTGTTAAGTACTAACTAAGCTCAAAACAACATAGTTTTAAGACACTAAAAGTATGTGTTCGATTTTTAGGAAGTAATCGAATGATTGATTGATAGTTAATGAAACTTTAGAAATCTAGTCAAGGTCTCATTTTATTGTGACTTAATCTTGGTGAAAAAGAAGAATATTTAATGCTCTGCTCTAACAGCTGGCAGTTGAATATTTGGTCTGATTATGGTAGATGGCAGCTGGATATTAAAGTTATCATGAATATTTTATATGTTTGGAGATTAAGTATAGCCAATTAGATTTAGCCACGTGTTTGAGTTGGATTTTAGCTGAAAATAGTAATATAATTTATGTAGAATAATATAACTAGGTTTCCAAATTCGTAAAGGAACAGCCAGAGATTGAATGAATAGTTATTTGTTTAGCAATTAGATGGTTGGAGTTTTTAAGTGTTTGTCATATGATGAATATTAAGTTTTAGGAAAAGAGTAATGGAGAGTTTTATCATTTTAAGTGCTATGTGATAAGAGAGGCTTACCATATGTTACCCGTTACACACTAACTTGTCAAAATTTAGGAAGTTAGAGAAGACACGCCAAACAACATGTTTTTTTTTTTTTTTAATCAACTTTAAACTACTGGAACTTTACTGAATGTACCTCTTGGCCCTTCAAACCACGACTTCCAAAATTTCCCCAAAGAGACTCATGAGCTTGGATCATAAGTCGAAGATGAGATGATGTACCTTAGGCTTTGTTGTCATTTTGTATAAATATGACTTTTGTTGGAGAAGCCGTTTTCCATGAATATGAGAGAGGTAATATGGACCATGAGCTTTGTTTCATTGCTTGAGCCCGATCCATATGTTTATGTTGATGATGTTGTGGGGTTATGATTCTAATTGATGAAGAGAAAATGTAGACCATGAATCTGCCTTTTGAATTGAAGATATTGTGGGCCATGTGAGCTCAATTCTTGTAGTTAAATGAGATATAAGCTTATTTTAGGTTTTAAAGAGATTTACTCAAAAATCAATAGTATGTTGATGTGGCGCAGATTGCCAATGAAATAATGCCATGTGGCGCGAAAAAAGAGTCATCAACAGTCAATGGCAGAGTCAGGATTTGACTCCAAGAGGGCAAAATTTATATACACTATGCATATATATTGAAACACACACATATTACATATATGTTGGGTAGTTGTAAAGATTTTTTTTTTTTTTTTATATAGTAAAAATTCCATTTATAAATGAAAATATTTTTAGTAATTAAGTATAAACACCAAAGACAACTAACGTAATTTTGTGTTATTATATAATTATCTCAAAATTTTGGTTTATTATACAAAATTTTATGAAGTAGGATAATTATTACATAAAGAATTTTTTTAGTAAGGATCCACATGGTGAAGTGGAGAATTGATACCTAGTCCCAGCCAAAGCTAGTTGGCTATTATATGCATGCCAAGCCAGGCCCAAGCCAAGGCTATGTGGCAATTATTTGCTCTCTAAGACTTAAGAGATGCACCTTTTTCTACCAAAAAAAAAAGAAAGAGATGCAACTTTTTGAGTTCTTTTTACTAAATTTAAAAGCCACCCTACTATTTTTTTGCTGAGCCACCGGGGGGGAGGGGGGTGGTGCAATTGTCCCCCTCGACTCCCTAGCTCTGCCCCTGTCAATAGTATGTCATTTTAAACAATATGAAAAGGAAATAAAATTCCTTTTTATTTGTTTCTATTTTCCTTTTCTTTTTCTTTTCTTTTCTTTCCATCTATTTTCCTCTCCCTCTTTGCCACCACTACTTGATCTCCTCTACTGCCTGCTGCAACTCATTCCTCTATCCATGTTGGCAAATTTTGAATGATTTAGTTGTTTTTAAGTTTATGGTGATCAATTATAAGAATATGTGCCTCTTCCTAATGGGTTTCCCCAGGTTCCTCAAGTAAGGCAGTAAATAAGTTGAGTCAAGTAAAGTATTAAAAGTTCAAGCTTGTTCATTTATTTTTATAAAGAATATGAGCTAAGCTTGATCTCATTACAAAACAAGCTTACATATTCAAGTTTGGTTTATTTTATCATCAAACAAGCTTGAGCTTGTTCACGAGCTACTTGATTACTTTTTTTTTTTTCTTTTTCTTTTTTTTTTCCATATGTTGTAAATGTGAGAAATCTAAAACAATGGAAGAAATTAACATACCTCATGCCGTTGTTGTTTAAGTATTCTATAGAGAAAACTTACTATAAAATAAAGAATCACATAGAAGAACACACTACGAATGAAGAATTATGAATGAATCCATCTATTCTATGGCTTCTCCTTAGAAACCCTTCGATGGGATACACAAGTTTTTTCAAGGCTAGACTAGGGATCCCCAGTTAACATTGGTTCTATGTTTATACTCCTATCAAGGAGATGTCTATTCACCAAAAGACGACTCTTTATTGAATAACATTGGTTCTCTATTTATATCTATCGCTCTTATTATAAAATAAATCTGAATATATAACAATTAAATTATTCAAATAAATGCTATATGGACCACATTAAGTCTCTTAATGGATATAATCTTATAGTAAAACCAAGCTTTCTTTCTTTTCTTTTTATTTATTTTATTTATTTTATTTATTTTTTATCTCTCTTCACAAATCTATGAATTTATACTATAAGTGGATTGTTTATATTATCAATAAACTCCAAATAATAATTGTATGTCATGTAAACTTATTTACAAACTTAAACAATCCAAACTTAAATATATAGTAGTATATATTTAGACAAGATAAAAATATAATACTATATACAGTTAAATTGAGACTTATGTTCATGAACTTTTTCAAAAAGACATTATAATGTTTGAGCTTAACTTGTTTTTAAATAAAGAAACATAAATAGGCATTTTTCCGAGTCTAGCTTGAGCTATTTATAAATATCTTCATTCAAATAAAACCCTATCTCCAAGTGTGCCTTTATGGGTATGGTATGGACCTTTAGTGGTATGACTCTTTTTTTCTTTTTTTTCTTTTTTTCTTTTTTTTGAGAGAAAAAAAAAAAAAAGGTATGGACCTTTGGTGGCATGATCTTTGTCTTGTTTATTGCATTGCTAGTATCTCAAGCAATGGCAGTGTGGTGTAAAACCCATGTTTTACACTATTCAATTAGAGATTGACACATCAGCATTTTACTTAAAATTCAATATATCTTAACACATTTAATAACTTCTCAATAAACTCTCAATTTGATTGGATTTATATATGGGTATTAGAATTGATTGAGTGTAGTTGTGCTTATTCTTACATATGTGATAAGATGATGTGGTATATTGGAATTGGATGGGTAAAATATAAGTTTTACACCACATCCTTACATAATTTAATCATATATATATATATATAATTAAATCCAAAGAATAGCACGCACATATATATCACATTTTTTTTTCCCACATGAAGAACATTTGTAATTTTGATTTAACATATAATATTTCTTATGTAAACAAAAATATTTACATCAAATAAGTATTTACATTTTTGCAAAAAAATAAATAAATAAAATAAAGGTAACTCTTGACATGTCTAAAATTGTACAAGTCAATTTTTAATAAAATAAAACATAATTAAATTATGTATGGTATACACTAAATAAACTTTAATTTTATGAGCTCTATATGACATAAGAGTAATTAGAGGATCAAAGAATTCATTAGTCAACTATATAAATGCATTATATGTTTTTAATAAAAATCTACAAGGGACCATTATTTTTGTCCATGGCCCCTCCTTAGCTCTTCGCCTCCCCTGATCTCAAGTACCCTCCCTCTTTTTTTCTTTTTCTTTTTTCTTTGATTAATTTTAAAATTATATATTTTAGCTTATTCTTTTAGAAGCTTCTATGGTTCTAACGGAGTCTCTTGGTTGTGATATGTTTGTTATTTTCCTGGAAAAAATGAGGAAGGAAAGAAACGTGCAAAAAATGTCTTTTTATTTCTTTTTCAAGCTGTTTTTTCATCCATTAATTGACTTTCTTATGTGTGGGAGGTGGAATACTTTGGGGTCGAATACTTTGGGAAGGAAAAATCGTGAAAGCCAACGTGTCTCACCGGTTCTAATATACAAAAATACTAACACAAACATTTGTAAAAATAACTCTTCTCGTAGGGTTCACCGGTGACACTCTAATAATAAGGCTGAGTCTAGTTCAGCAAAGTAACAACTTTATTTTTTAGAGTTCTTATAGCCATACCCTTATGTATAAATGGTAAGACTATTTAATAGGTAACGATTGATCACCTTTTCTTTCTCTGCTTTGACATGTCCCACTAATCTCGAGTTTCGAGGTATATGTGACTTTTATCACTCTAACATACCAATATATAAAGCACAATTAGACAGATTTGACCTATCCAATGAGGGGATAAATTGTATCGCATTAAATATGATATGAGGTAGTTGTCATATAATAAATATAAAGATGACCGCAACTAAATGATTTACCCTTCTTTTGCGGCAAAGCAAAACAACCGACACTTTTTTTCAAGTTGAGCTTGTTGGCATCATGTTAGAATCGATCAGTAAAATTCATGAGGTCAGTCTCCCTTTGTGGCTTTTTGATTCAGTCTCTTGTCTTTCTTCCTTGGTTTTTGTTTGACCCCCACGTCATGTATATGAGAACCAAAATGAGGGTTAATGATTTTTTTGTACCGGCTCTTTCCCTATTTTTAAGGGATTTGTTAAAATTTTGCTACTTATCTCCTAAACTTCTATTTGGTTTCTTTTTCCTTAAGAAACCAAGAAAATAAGTTTGCAATGCCGATTGAACCTATAGGACATTTAGGTCACCGCCTCAGGCTCCCACTTGTAAAGGGCCACATAGTAATTGTAGGGTCTGTTTTTGTAGTCTAAGCCCAAAGGATATGGGTTAAAGGCCCAACGAACCCAGAACAATGAATTTGTAAAGAGTGGATCGAAGGTTTAGGCGCTCGCCGGCGTGCATGAAGCATGAACTACTTTTCTTTTATTGAAAAATACTAAGAACAGTTTACAACTGGGGGATGCTCCTTGGCCCATGGCCGAGGAGGTTTTTCTTCCCTTTTTTCTCCATTTACACTGTTTCTATAACTACGGATCATAGCAACTCTTCTAAGCTTCTGCTCAAGTGAAGATGTAAGACACCCAAATGCCATCAAATTATTCGCAAACATAATGAGTTCAACAACAAATTATTTCTATCCGTTTACCATCTTCACATAATACGCAAAGATGTGCTAGAATGACATTGAAAGTTCGGTCGATCACATCATCAAATCTTTAGCTTTCTCAGGAAAAAAAAATCACCACATCCAAATATCCTCTAGATAAACCTTTGTATCACATTTCATTAAGAAAATTCTGTTTATTACTTGAAATGTAGAAAGGGAGAGATAGAGAGACACTGATTTTCCTCAATGCAAAGAAAAGATTACAAAAGTCAAAAAGAAAAGAAAGAATAGACAAATAAGAAAAGGCAGAAAAAAAAAACACTCATTCTCTCCTCTTGATTCTAAAAAAAAAAAAAAAAAAAACACTCTTTTTAGTTGGCTTACTCATTAATTAGAGTTGGTAATAGACTTGGTGTGTTCACAGATCTTCATTTCAGGTTCTTTTTTTGTTTTCTCTTCCTTTGCCTCTTTCATCTTCTTAATGGTTTGCTGTTGGAGTGCTAGGTTTTCATTCTTTTTTTTTTTTTGCTTAACTTTAGTTAGTCGTACTTGTACTCTTTACACTTTACTCTTTTTTGTTTGTTCTCTTAAATTTTGATTTCTTTAGATTTCTCTAGAAGGCTATGAAATGGTCCGAATGGACCCACTTAATTTTGTTTTTTGTTTTTTTTTTTTTTAAGAAATCAGATTTAGTGGATGGAAGTTAAATTATTGATCCAGTGATCCAAGTCCTACATGTTTTTTAAAGTATTGGTCCAGTGATCCTAGTGCTACACAGTTTTTTATTTTTTATTTTAAGAAATAGATTTAGTGGGATGGAACCATGGAGGGATAGTGGGTGGGTCTAAGGATCTTATCTTAGTGGATCAAGTTGAGTCCTACACATTTTGCTTTAAAAAATGGTTTACTGCTACCAAAAAAAAAAAGTATTGATAACAAAATTATAAATTTAGAATAATTTACTTTGTATTAATATTAATTTTAATTTATTTGTGCGGTTTAAAGTGTAAAGTGATCATATTAAGTAAAGCTGCAATTGTGCAAACCAGGTTCTATTGTTTTATACATTAAATTTATATTATTCTAGTTAATGTACTAATTTTATAAAGAGGATAGCATCCTTTCCAAATGCATGTATTGCTTTCAGAATATTACTAACTAACTTGTTCAGTAGTTTCTGCAGAAAGAAGTTTTTCAAATTAAAATTAATAAAATCATATTTAAGATCAACTATGTCACAAGAAAGATTAAATGGATTAGCCATATTATCAATTGAAAAGAAAATGTTAATGGAACTTAAATGAAAAAATTAATTAGTAATTTTCCTATCAAAAAGTAAAAAATAAATTTTAATTAAAAAAATATATAAATTTATAATTAATTATAATAAATACTCTTTTAAAGCTTTCGCCTGGCTCTCAAACTGTTGAGCCGGCTCGTGAGTTTGCATCTTATAAAGGCTTTGACTAGAAACAGAATCTTTGAATGTTGAGCGTTTATAATTCCGGAGGTTTACAGTGCGGAGTTGGTTGGTTTCCGTTTGGATGCTGAAGAAATTATGGGGNTTTAAGACACTAAAAGTATGTGTTCGGGGGCCCTTTTTCCGATGCGTAGCCACATGCTGTCCACTGGAGGGGTGACCTTGCCAGACCCGAATATGTTTGGGGAGTTGCATCCGGAGCTCAACATTGGGCCACATAGTTCAATGGCTACCGACGTAATTTTAGGCCAACAAAATGGGTGAAGCCCAAAGTCTAAGAATCATGATAATGGTTGAATAAATAAATAATATGTGTTTGATATAATAGCTTTGATTAATAGTTGTAATAGTAGTTGAAATAAAGTAATATGTATTTAAAAGTGAAGTAATCATTACTAAATGATGTAAATTTAAAGATATGGAAGGAGTCATTTATCTTTATTTTGTATCCAACTGTGTAGCGTTAGGAATTGATAGTATTCTAGCAGAAGACTAGCATGTGTTCATAAAAAAAAAAAAAAAAAACAAGCCTCACAAAGGAGGAACGAAAGCCTCACAGAGGACATTTGCTTTTTTTGATTGGTCCAATTAGCATACATAACATAGGACCGTAAAATTTCAAAATATGAATTCTAAAATACTTATTTTCTTCCTCTTTTGGTACTCTTACGACTACTATTATTTCCTACCCACACGGGTTTTCCCTACCTAGAGAAGTAGCAGGGTAAGTAATTCTGCTTCACCTTGTTGTCACCCTAACAACCCAACAATTCCCTTAGATATTGTTCCTTTTTATCTTTTCAATTAAATTCAACCATGCATACAAATGGCGTTTATCTTTCTCCAAGAACTAAAATTTCAATAAAACCGTGATGCAAAAGGTGTTTATCTTTCTCCAAGAACCATTAAATTCAATATGTGACTCACTAGTTAATGAAACCATATGATTAAAATTGATTAGGAACCGGTACAATGCCTAAAGAAATGTAACTAAGCTTTGTCTCCTATTTTTTGTGGCTACAAATGTTGGTCCTTGTCGCCTGAGTGGCTCTATTAACATGCAGCATTACAGCCTTTACAGGAGTTGCTTCTGGGTGTGACAGTATCACCTAACTGAATATATAAAAGTTGACAATTTGTAGAGGATACTGACTATAGGTATAGAATAAAGACACCCCAAAACTATAACACAACCTTTCAACTTTGATATGACGAAAAATTGTCTACGATGCCCCCAACAGGAGACGGGGATTATGTTCACCTTATTAAGATGTGTAAAAAAATTGTCTGCTCAGCTAACAATAAATTAAAAAGGGGGAAAAAAAAAAACAAAAACAAAACTTACGCAAGTTTACTGCTGTCACTTTTGTTTGCTCTGATACACTAGAAGCAATCAATCATGCCTATAATTAGACTCTTCTTAGGCTGCTTGAGTTGCTGTATCCTCACTAAACTCATATCTATCGCCGGCCACCAGCCTTTCTAACAGGAGGAGCTGTATCCTCATCATCTGACTGGATATCACCATACTGCCACATCCCTCGCCTAGCAGTCCGTGCTTCGTCCTGGAACTTCTCCAAATTATCAAGGGCCAACTGTCTATCCTTGTGGTCCCACTTCTTCCTCTTTTCTGTTCTAGCAAGTCCTTCCTGCAAATTCAGAAAATGCCATATAAGTGGTATAGTTCTAATCATTTGAATTACTGCATCAAAATAGGTAGAAATGTTGCACCCCCAAACCAACAAACACAGATAGAATTAAAGCATTACAAGACTGACTTGTCTGGGTTGTCAATAAACCAACCAAAAATAAAAGGTGAATGGTGGAAAGCTCATAAGGTAAATCAAGAAGAGTTCCTCCACAATTTAAGATTTCAGCATGATACATGGTTATATTTCTCATGAAAAACAATTTAGAATTGGGTAGCTTGGGTGAGAAACTGCAAGCATCAAATTTCTTTACATAGTAGTTTCCATGACAATGGTGTAATTTATCATTTTGCAGAACATGTGAGGCTATGCCAATTCTATTACTTGCACATTTTGCAAGAGGAGAAAGTACCAAGAGCCTCTATCTTCTCAGGAAAAACAAAGCAAACAAGACAGATGCTATTCATACCTGAAGCATGGCAGCATTTATACTAATCTCAGCATCCACAGCAACAAGAGTTACAACAAGAGTTGGCCCAGTTCCCTGCCCTTTCACTTTTCCTCCAGAAGTGTCCCTTTCCTCAACCTTAGCCCTGAACTCTTTTGTACTGTTCAATGTGTGCTCACTCAGAAATTCAGCTGCTTCTTGGCCAAAATCTTCATCCAAGGCTGGAACCTTCATATATGCAAGGCTGCATAGTTGAGCAAGACCAGGTGCAGAAGATACTGAGGAATCAATAGGACGTAACTGACTGTAGGGAACGACCTCTTGATTCCCATAATCAATGTAGAACACTTCGAACTTGTCTTTTGGGGACTCCACAGGTCCTCGGGGTGCATTGACAATCTTGACAAATCAATTGGAAAAAAATTATGAAAAAATAAAGGCAGATAAATCATACATTTAAATGTATATAAGCAGAGAGGAAATGTGAGAAAGGGGAAGCAAAGAGAAGATGTGAGGTTATTTTATTTTATTTTTTAAAAGGGGGGGAAACAGTAGTCTATCTGCAGGTTGTTTCATAATTAGAACAAAACAGTATGAAAGATGATTGAGCTAGCTGAAGAAAGAAAATGATGAGATCATAGGTTGTTGGTCCAACCACTTAGCTAACTGCTATTGAAATGTGACTCATTGTTATAAGAAAAGGACAAAAAGGTTTACAATTAGTTATAATATTTAGTATCTTTAAGATGTTTCAAAAACATTTCCACTATGCATCTCATCAACTTGCTCCTTGAGATCCCAGTTTCCAATTCCCCACTTCCTGCAACCCACTCTCACACTCATTGAGGCAATTAATCCAGAGTTCTTGGAGAAGCCAAATGCTGAAATACTTGAACAGTAATTTACTATACCAAGTAATGAATATAAAAACTACACAGCAAATAGTAATGTGCCTCTTAACGTCAAGGAAGTAGTTTAGTGTGTATGGGAGAGAGAGCAAGAGAGAGATTTAACAGTTAGAACCTAGGTATCAGTCAGTTACTAACCATAGCTCGATTCCAGGAATTGTCAGCACTAAACTGAGCAAGGACTATATCACCCTTTTTAGGATTAAAAGCACCAATTACAGGAGCTTCTTGAAGACTTAATGAAGCAAGCTGCTGCTGAATTGAGGCCACTTTCTGATCCCCAACTGTCTGGACGTAAAATTTACCACTGCCCAAGACTTCTGTAACCATTACCTGAAAATTATATCAATGATACATGTCATTTACCATTGCACAACACATGAAAAGGGTATTACTTGATGCACTTGCATTCCAAGCACCTTTAGCACTTCTTTCTGTTTGCTTTCCACAACCGCACCATTGGGCACTTCCTCCCCTTCAACGAAATTCTCCCAAATCTGCAACATAATCTCCATTTAGCATATTTGACAGAGGAAAATAGTGGTAATGTAATGCAAGTTCTGCTTCTTACTTTCAGTTTTTGCCTCTTGGCTGATTTCTCAGCTTGTTCAAGAAGGTGGATGTCAGGGATCCTGTCACTGCCAAAGGAAGTTTGAAGTTTTGCTAGGCCAGCTTCAAGGAGAGAAACTGCCAGATTTGTCTTTGATTCCCACATCGATCCCAAGAAAGTTCCATTTCTATCAACAGTTTCAACTTCAATCTGTATAAAAGATACAGATTTATCAAAGCAGTAGAAGCAACAAGTGGGAAATTACCAGTTTCTCAGAGATAGGGGAAAACCTCAACATCTCTCTGCATTATCTTTCTTCTCATCAGTGCAATAGCTTCATCTGAATAGGGCTCATCACGACCAGGACATCTGACCCCAGAGAATGCGAAGGCAATACTACACGTTTCTTTGGGAATCAACAACTTAAAACGATGACCACTGAGGACATATTCAACAACGGCAGGTATTCTCCTACTCCGATGCAGGAATGGCAAAAAATCCTTAGCTTTCTTGGCCGAAGCCTGAATGATACACATAAAATAACAAAAATAATTAAACTTATAAGGCAGGATATGATAGTAAGAAAAGAATTTAGTATAATGGTAACATTTCTCACCGTAAGCAGGTCTGTTATGTGCATTACCGGAGGATCCTTAGCTGAATGGATACCTTTCTTACCAGAAATGGCACGGGATTCAGCAGCAAGAAGGGCATCATAATGGTTTGATCTCTCCTCAAAATCTCGATGCCTAATAACAGTGCCAAATCCACGGGCAACCAAAAGCTCAGCTACATTCACCCCAGCCTGGCTGCTAGAAGCGGGTGGAGCAGGTGAGGGGGTATCATCACCCTCAACCTTAATAGGAGACAATAGGAAAACTGATCCAAAATCCATTACTCTGGAATCTGCAGACGCAGTAGCAGCTGCAGGTCCATCTGCCATGCTGACCTTCCTAGAATACTCCATTTGAACATTCACCTGAAAAAGTCATACAATCAATAATTAAATTAAAATTTATATTATCATAAAAAAAAGGTATAGTAATGACAGTTCATACTTGTCGGCCAATAAGTCGTGTTCTTAAGAACTCCCTGGCTTCACGGGCATAGGGAGCCGGCTTTTCCTCCCTCCGAGGATTGCCGATTTTTGGACACCTAATACTTGACAGATTGACCCGACGCTCGGCTGATGGACTTCCATATGGGACAGAGTCATCAGCTACAATAACGCAGTCCCCACTTACAACCTCCACCACCTGGAAAAAGCCAAATGCAATTTAGAATAAATTTTTGGCATGGAGAATAAATAAATTGAGATAAGCATTGCTTGGGACTCATTATTACCTTTCCTGTGAAATTCTGGTCATGGATTGCCTTTGAATTTGTAGCCGGAGGAACATAGTTCGTCCAAATCCTCAACCTAGTTTTCTTGGCTTGAAGCTCTGCAGCCTTCAGCCGCCGCTTGGCATCTTCTTCCATCATATTTGCACTCCATTCAACATACTTAGCTAAACCCTAGAGGGATAGAGAGAAGATATTTTGTTATTAGCAGTCTATGCACTCATCCTTTTAGATGGCCTTATTAACAATTGTCAGGTGGAGACATCTAGCACATGAAATAAACTTTAGGCAAGCAATGACTCAAATACCACACACAAGATGCATAAATTTTCAAAAGAACAAAAAGAAATTATAAAGCCTAGAGAGAATGTAATCACAACAAAAAAGAATGTAACAATTAGTACTAAATGCCAAATTAGTGTCAAGTCAATAAGGTCCAAGTCAGGCCACAGAATTCAAAGGGAAATAACTTAGCAGAACTTGACCAAACAACATAGCCTCATCCTTCTTTGCCTTCAACACCACCAGAAATACTCAAATATAGAATGTAAATGACATTTTTTTTCCTCAGATTCTAACATCCAATATTTCTTTGTGAATTATGTACAGTTGAAGCATTGACAATATGCCTTTTGAAGCTGCCTTACTCTATAATCTACAAATCTCATGTCAATAGAATGATTAAACGCACATACGATCTGTTACAAGCAAAAACCACACAAGATGCAACACCAAAAACATAAAGTGGAGCAGAAAAAGAAAAGAAAAAAGAATCTATAATTCAATATTATAAAATTTTTAATCATTTATCATATACACACACATATATATTTATTTATTTGTAGTAATTGCACTACAATGTAAGCACATACAGTTTCAACAAGCTCCAGTGCGAGGTCTTTTGCTGAGTCCCCATCAGGATAATATACCGACCCAATCAAATTGCTGAACTTGTCAACACCTTCCAGGACAATACGAACCTATACATCATTTAGAAAATTTCATAAGGAGGGGAAAAAAAACCCAATGTGCAACATAACCTATAGCAGCAATTTACATACATCTCTATTTAAAACGCGAAGCTCTGTGAAAAATTTGGCTTCAGCACCAAATGGATCAGGAGAAACTTCAGTAGATGATGCCGCTGAGACTGCAAGCCTCTGCGCAGATGTTAGAGGTGCTCGAGATTCAGCAGAAACGTCTCCATTTGGTTCTTCAGTGGTCGCTTCTGTTTCAGCAGCACTTTCAGTTACAGTCCTTCTTCCCATGGATGGGGCCTAATATTAAAAAAAGAACATAATGAATATATGCAGGAAACACATTGATAAGAGCATGAGGTTGAGAAAAGAAGAAAAGAATTCATGTGGAAAGGCGCTAATCACTGAGTAGGATGCGTACCTGAATTCCTGCAACAAACACTTGGACAAACTGAAACTCTGGAAGCAGATATACCCGAATGGTACTGCCATCACGAACCTGCTCGACAATACCTTGCATGGGACTGCCCTTGTTTGAAGCTAACAGACCCATGGCATCAAAGTTGCTAGGATCGCCAATAGCAGAAGGCGGTAGATTCCTGATTGCTGCTTCAGCAGCACCTGCAACCTGCAAACAGGAAATTAAGGACCATGTATTAATCTGTTTTGCAGAAAGCTTCCATCTGATCTCAAACAAGACAATGTACATGTAATGCAATGCAGGTGTTTTACCTCATTCTAAATTTCTAATACCTCCTTTAATTATTAAAGCTGATGAGTCTCAGGTAGTAGTTTCCATGGTTTTTTTTTTTTCTTCCTTTTGAAATTGTCTAAATTCAAGATGGATGTATAGGTTTGTATTGTCCTCAAAGGTATTGACAAAATTATTTGAAATTTCTTAGTCTATCGGTCTCCAGGTTGAATTTCTTTCAAAATTGTGTTGGTTTAAGTTGGATTTTAGATCAAACACTGGAGATAGTTTGCCCATTTCTCTCTAAACGTTTCTTGCAATTTTAAAATTTAACTGAAATTTTTTTTTTCTTTTGTAAAAAACTGACATATTCCAATTGAACTGAACTCCCCTATACTTATTTGGCTTGGGATCCCTCCCCTTGGTCCGTGACAGTTTGCGTTTGCAAAAAATGACATATTCCATTAAGTAGAAAATTCTCCCCAAAAGCCAACCAAATCAAACCAATTTCTGCCCTAAAAATAATAAAAATCCAGTCATCTTGATGACACCTTAAAATCCCAATATGCTCTAATTACAAGGACAGGACTCTCATACCCCAACACAAGTAATAATACAGAGGATATAAGGAGCCCTCTAGGCAATGGAAGTAATAGGTAATATATAAAGTGAGCAATTTAGAGTTCGATAAAGAGAGAAAGAATTAAAATGTGAACCTTGCTCCAGCGACCAAGACCTTGTTGCTTGGCTTGCTCTTCCAGACGTAGCAGTTCTGGAAGGAAAGGACTCACTTCTCCTTTCTGTTGACCTTGCTCCCTGACCTGCAGGACAAGATTCAGCTAATGCCCATACAGAGAAATCACAAGTCACAATCTTTGCAGTACGTATTAATAAATAAAAAAAAGGACATAACCTTTGCCCAGCCTTCAGAAACCACCAGCAAGGCAACATTTTTGTCACCAATAAAAACAGAGCCAAATTCACGGCCTATGGATGGTACAGTGTAATCCACTTTGAAGGCAACCTCCTGCAAGAAAAAAGAAAAAAGATGTAACATCCTTATTTAAAGGAAGGTACTTTAATTTAGCCAATGGCAAGTGAACTAATATCGAAAAGGCACCTTTCCTATGCAGAGTTTCCTCAAGTACTCTCTGCTTTCCCAGGCAAATGGCTCATCGACACCACCTCTTCGGGCCTGGGAAGAAAAGACAAAAGTGAAAGCCATTGTAATGTCAGCAACAACTCTCACTCATAATCATTTTTTAAAAAAAGACTAATACTTTGTGTGTTAAACGGGACAAGAAGTGAAGTACCCACAAAACGAAAAACTCAGGACCAAAGACACTTTAGAAGAATAAACAAATTTCTGTTTTTAATCACCCAAATCACAATCACGCAAATACTTTTTTGATTTCATAATTTTGAATGATAATTAACAGAAACAAATCACAAAGGAAAGAAGCTGATCACAAAGAAAAATGGTCATGAAACAAATAATCCAATTGCGCACACAAACACGCACACTAGCTGATCCGATTCAAATGAAGGCAAAAATTAAGAAACAAGCAAAACAACACGGGCAATACCGAAAGCAGCAATTTAAAAGTGAAGGAAGGAAGGGAGTACCAGTCTTGGAGCAATAAGAGATGACAAAGTAAGGGTCTTCTCAGGTGGGGGTCCAACCCTATTAGCAGCCACCGCCATTATAACCAAGCAGTCCCCTGAAATAACCGCTTTCACTTTTCCTTTGTACCATCCTGAGCCCCCAGCTGTTGATGATGCCATCTCTCAACAGCTACGATCTACAATTTTTTTTCCACATTTTTAGCCACAATTCAACCGCGTAATACACAATTAAACATATTATTTACCAATAATTAAGAAACAATTCCGGTTTTATTTTTATATTAATAATTGAAATAAGAAAACATTGAGATCCACAATATTGAGATGAGCACATGCAACGATAGAGCATTGACAAAACAGGTCGATCTATCATTAGAGCAAGCAAATCAAACAGAAAAATCCAACCATCTTAATTATTAAGAATTTATTTAATAATCATAATAATAATAAGAATAATAATAAGAATAAGAATAATAAGAGAGAAAGAAGAAGAAAAAGTGGGCAACAGTGAGTGAAGTGTAACATATTTGTGTAAAGAGAAGAGATTAAAAGTTCAAGTGCATGCAAATCTACTGCAAAATGAAGACGCATATCATTATATTAGATTATTATAGATATATATATATATATATATATAGCAGCAGACAATTACACAGAGCAAGCAAAATGAAATCTGATAATGATCACGTACAGAGAGAAAAATGAATAAGGTTCAGTAAGTTAAACCTTGATCAGATCGGACGGTGAGGAAGTCCGAAGGCAGAGGTCGCCTCCCTTTGGATCTGTCGAAATTACAAAATCTCAGAGTCAATCCAAAACAGCAAATTGCAGCAGCTATGGAGGCTATGGAGATCTGTAATATTGAGGAGAGAAGAGTCAGAGATGCAAAGCCCTCGCTATGGAGGCGGATCAAACAGAGGAAGCGAGACAGAGAGAGCGCGAGAGAGAGATGAGATGAGATGGGAGAGAGGATCTGCGGTATGAACTTAGAAGAGGCAGACATATATAAACAACATTATTTTAGGCAGCCTGAGGTGGTAGATAGCTGACGGTGCATTAACCCCTCCTTATCGGGTGTATTTACTCAATTACCATTACATACTCCAAAATTGAACAAAACAAGACCCCTATATCTGATTCTCACATCCCCTATATCTGATTCTCACGGTCAAACAACATTATCGTTTTTTTTTCTTTCCTTTTTGCTTTTATAAAAATAGTAATATCCTTTGAAACCAAGAAATAAATAAAATTATTATAAAGGGTTTTACCCTTTTAGCAACGTACCAAATCTATGTATTCATATCTAGCATCTGCCATTTTCATCAATCTACACACAAAAAGAAACCGGCCCACTTTGATGACCCTCGTTTTCGCACCTAGAAACAAATAAGTCATTAAATGAAAACAATATTAACGTCTCCACATTAATTATCACAACTTTTTTCCACAATTACTTATTGGATCATGTTAACAGATATTGTAAGAATATTGGGCCCATTAGAACGTATTGGACCAGGAGCCCAATCCGAGGATACCTCACAATCCAAGCATAGATGAACATGTTATAGAATTGACATATTGCCAATCACTTTTAAATGGAGTCATAATTTTTTTTCCACCAATATCACTTTTGAGCTGTATTAAAAATTGTGACATAAAAGTTATATCATTAGATTTTCACATAAAAAATAAGTGATGGTCCATATAAAATCAATGTTACACTAATCACACTCCATCATCTAAGGTATTATGAAGTTTGTCGTGTCTCACCCCAAAAACAAACAAATGTTGTCTTGCTCTAAAATTGTTATGATCATAGTCACAACTGAGTTATATTTATCGACATTTTACTCATGTGGCAACACATTGTATAATAACAGAGATTGATGCCTATTTTTTCATGACCCCATTTATCGTTTATGATACCATGACATTTTTATCGTTAATGGATGTTTTGTTGGAATCCTAATAGCTTGTTTGAATGGGTAAGGAGTAGAGTAGAGGGAAGGAGAGTAAGTTAAATTACCTTGTTTGGATGTTTTTTAAGGAAGGAGAGGGAGGAATTTGGAGGGGTTTGGATGGGTTCTAACTACTTCTAACCCCTCATTTTTAATTTTCCCAAATTGAAGAGATTTGGAGGGAGAGTAGAACATAGAAATACTTGACCAAATAAATTACCAAATTTACCCTTACCATATTAACAAAATTACAAACGATGAAAATACTAATTATTCCCCTCCTCCTTACTTAATTTTAAAAACATCCAAACAAGGTGAAGGATAACAATTCCCCTTTATTCTCCTCACCTCTACTCTCCTCTCCCTCCAAACTTCCAAACATAGCATATATTTAAACCAACAAAGTCGTGTGATTTACGTGCTTTCATTTACATGATCCTCCCCCCTAAAAAAAAAAAAACATACTTTCATTTAAGTAAAAAATATTAGAAAAATTTGTATTTTTAATCTAGATAAAGTGATACATTAAACACTAAATATTATAAGTGAAATAATAAAATGTTGGCAAAAATTCAATATGCACCTAATAAATTTGGTGAATTATCATTTTAGCCTACTAAATTAATTTTTTTTCCCATTTTAATTCCTTAACTTTGACAATGCTATCATCTTTTCTTTTTCTTTTTCTTTTTCTTTTTCTTTTTCTTTTTTTAATAGGACTAATGCTATCATCTTAGTCATTTTATCCCGTCCATTGTTTGAAAAGCACCATTAGCTCTCTTAAAATGATGTCATTTTTAGAATTATTTTCTAACATCACAAATGAAGTCGTTTTAAGAGAGTTAACGTCTTTCAAATGGCCATAGACAAAATGACTTAAAATGATAGCATTGTCAAAGTTTTTTTATTTTTATTTTTATTTTTTGAGCAGATAGCATTGTCCAAGTTAACTTACTGTGATAAAATTTAAAGTTACAAACCACTGATATTCCTATACTTAAGCCGAAATTCAAACTTCCTTTACAAAAGACAATAAATATTTGTATTTTTTCTTATTCGTTCCTTATTTCTTGATTTTTCTCTTATTTAAGGTCATTTCAAACGATAATTGATGGAGAATTATTTCCTTGAATCTTACTATTGTGGTAAATGGCATGTAATTGTTGGCATTGGTACATTGTTTGATCAATGGGTTTCGGGTTGAATGAGGTTGATTTGGTTTTCCTTTGGGTTGATATGGCAGGGAGGAAGGACGTGTCAATCTTGTTGCTCAGGGTGAGGCGTCGATCTTGATAAGTGGGTTTTGATCCATTTTTTATTCTTTGTTTGATTAGTGGGTTTTGGGATTTCATACTATTGTGGTAAATGGCATGTAATTGTTGGCATTGGTACATTGTTTGATCAATGGGTTTCGGGTTGAATGAGGTTGATTTGGTTTTCCTTTGGGTTGATATGGCAGGGAGGAAGGACGTGTCAATCTTGTTGCTCAGGGTGAGGCGTCGATCTTGATAAGTGGGTTTTGATCCATTTTTTATTCTTTGTTTGATTAGTGGGTTTTGGGATTTCATATGGCTAGGTTGAATAAGTTTCTAGATTTCATATGACTGGGTTGATGATGGTGGTTACTTGATAACGGTGGCTATGTGGGTTGTGTTGGGTCTGTGAGAGAGATGATAGTGTTAAAAAAATGAATATTTTATTGAATAAATGTGTAGAATAGATAAATTAATATGGATGTTTTGTAAAAATTGGTGTATAAAATAGAAAAAGTAGGTTTTTTTTTACAAAATAGATGAAAATTTTGCATTGACTGATACGGTTGCTCTTACGTGAAGATCATGGTTACTAATTGGCATTCGATTTGATATATGGTTAGTTGAAACAGTATCATATTGTTGTGTCAAGTAGGTGACATTTTTTTTCTCAAAAAAAAAAAAGTAGGCGACATTTTACCTGGCCAAGTAGATTATTATTATTTTGACCAAGTTAATTGGGTGGTATGACCTACTCAGCTGAAAATATCCATATCAAAGGCCAACACTCAAGTGGATAATGTGACACAATAATATCCTTTCTTGAATAATCCGATAGATTATCTTTGTCTCTAAACATCATAAGTAATCGAACTCTATATTATCTTAGTCCCTAAACATCATAAACAATGAATATAAGGCGCTTATCAAAAAACAATGAATATAAGGGTTTAGGCTTTTTAAGCACTCTCAAGCTTCACTGGTTACAGACGCTATAATTACATTAGTACTATTTGGTGATACATTTTCAGCAAAATGGAATATTATATAACTTATATAATTTAGTCATTTGAATTTTCTCTTCCGAATGAAACTCCTCACTCTTAAAAGCACAAAAAAGATTAAATTATAAAGTATAGCCTCTTATTTTTAATTCAGTCCTTTAAGGGGTTTTTTTTATTCATTTAAGTTTTAACGTTAATGTCATTTCAGTTAGTCATTTGGTGGGTTTAACAGTGCGGATTACACATAATTACTACGTTAAAAATGAATAGAAGTCACGGGACTAAAATGTAAAGACTAAACATAAATAACTGAATTAAAAACAAGTCAAGATTAGATAATATAATTTGTAATTTAGCCAAAAAAGAAAAGAAAAGAATATTTAATATACTCAGCTACCTATAAATGATTGACTTAATTTGAAGGGAAAATTATCCCAATTTCCTTGGATATTTGAAGAAAAATAAAGACATAAACTTCGTATTTTTAAAATTAGCACGTTACACTGCTCAGGATATTATTTTCATTTTATTTTTCTTGAATTTCATTTAAACACTATATAAAGTTATTTTGGATGAGATTTTATTTTCAAAAATATTCATTTCAACTCAATTTATAATAGCATGTAATTTCCTCTGATGTAAATATATGCTTAGAATTCTTCAAAGGGCCTAATGATGTAGGATATAATCTACAATTTAATTTTTGTAATTTATTAATTTAGGAATTTTTATGTAATTATTGTTATTTTAAGTTTAGGGTATTTATTTCTTTATTTTTTGGTACTTTTAATGTTGTTTAGTCAAATTAGAATTTATACACTTTCCTAGCCGCCCTAGGGTTTCCTAGCTGCCTTAGGTTTTCTAACTATTCTAGGTTTTCTTTTTACTATTTAAACACATTGTATCCTCCAAAGGCAATTCAGTTTTCTCAGATTAATAAAATACAGACTCTATTTATTATTTTCTCTAGTAGATTGATGACTTATCACCTTGTAGATTCAAGGAATCCCTCGTAGATTCGAGATTTACTACCAAAAACTAACAATTTAGTTTCTGCTCTACCAAGGAGAGCATTGCGTGTGCTTTCTTCAGGTTTCGGTGACATCAATTGGTATCAAAACTTTGACTTACCCTAATCTGATGGCTAACCTGCGAGACTGTAACCACAATGGCAATGAATAACTTAGCAAATATTATGTGACGCACAGTAAGCACTCACAAATATCTAAGCTAGGATGGCGTTGTTAAAGCATGGAAACAATAGGGAAAACTGCATCAGAGACGTGGCTTATGGGCAACTTATTGGTAAGCAAATTTCATATAAGTCTTATAAAAGAATTGCATGTTTTAATGGTTATTTTTATAAATAAGTTTTTCTTGATTGGTTACTCGATCTAGAGGATTTATTTGACTTTGAGAATATTCATGATGAGAGAAAATTTAGACTTGCTTTGTATCAACTTAGTGAGTATGCCTTACGTTGGTGGGAACGAGTACAATTGGAATAACTTGAAGGTTGCCATCCAAATAAAGTATAGGAATAACTTGAGGGTTTAAATGAGAGAAAAGAAGAAGAAGCAATGGCATCCATGAAGAGTGCTGTCATCTTATGTGGAGCTTCAACTTTAGGAAAACAGAATGGACTACCAACCTCCATCTCGGCATCACCAAGATATCCAACAGTAAGTTTGGTGATGTCAACCAAGAATGGATCATCAAGGGACTGTCTCTTGATGAGAGATCACCTGGATCCCTTCCTCGAATAGTATCTAGAATAACAGTGCAATCTGTGGCGCTTCTACAGAATGGGCCAAGCTTATCCTGGTAAACAGATGATATGTAAATTCAACTAATAACTGCACCCCTGTTAACTAAAAGGCATGCAAAAAGAAAATTGATGTAGTACCAAGCTTTCAGATATGCTCATTACACCAGTTCTACCGACAGTACCAAATGTTGGCCTTAATGCTGTCACACCACAACGAGCAGCCGGATACGTGATTGAGCCAGCCGTTTCCGAACCAATTGCAAATGGAACCATACCTGAGATGATATAAATAATGTTTCAGTTGAAGCAAAGCACTTTTTATTTTTTTTTTAAATTATAAAAAATTCTTCAAATAAATCTATGACAAGTTCAACCGCTGGTTATAAGGAAGAAACTGTGATATGAAGTGCAGCAAGTTTCCAACCTCAACACATGCATGCATACAAACTACTTAGGGAAAGTAAAATTTTTTACCCATGTAACAAACTAAGTTTCAAAAGTAATAAATTAAAGTCTGAGGTTTTAAAAAGTAAAAGTAACAAATTACACACTATAGTTTCAAAAGTTAGTAACAAATTAAACTATGAGGCTTCAAAAAGTAATAAATTAAACCTTAACTCACTTAAGTGAACCAACATTGACTTTGGAGTTTGATATATGATGAGGGTTTAGTTTGTTACTTATTGTGTTAGATTAAATTCACAATTTCTTAAAAGCTTAAGCTTTTGGGACAATTGTAATTTTATACTGATAGCAGAGCATCTTACCTTCCATTTAAAAAATTACTATGTGTTGCCACACTTAATAAGGGCTGTTTATAGCCAAACATGAATTGGGAGTGTTAGATTAAATGATTAAATTTACTATTTTCTAATAGTTTAAGTTTTAGAATAATCAATAATTTGTCATATCGAGACNGTAGATGTTTTGTAAAAGTGGGTATATAAAATAGAAAAAGTAGGTTTTTTCTTACAAAATAGATGAAAATTTTGCATTGACTGATGCGGTTGCTCTTACGTGAAGATCATGGTTACTAATTGGCATTCGATTTGATATATGGTTAGTTGAAACAGTATCGTATTGTTGTGTCAAGTAGGCAACATTTTACCTGGCCAAGTAGATTATTATTATTTTGACCAAGTTAATTGGGTGGTATGACCTACTCAGCTGAAAATATCCATATCAAAGGCCAACACTCAAGTGGATAATGTGACACAATAATATCCTTTCTTGAATAATCCGATAGATTATCTTTGTCTCTAAACATCATAAGTAATCGAACTCTATATTATCTTAGTCCCTAAACATCATAAACAATGAATATAAGGCGCTTATCAAAAAACAATGAATATAAGGGTTTAGGCTTTTTAAGCACTCTCAAGCTTCACTGGTTACAGACGCTATAATTACATTAGTACTATTTGGTGATACATTTTCAGCAAAATGGAATATTATATAACTTATATAATTTAGTCATTTGAATTTTCTCTTCCGAATGAAACTCCTCACTCTTAAAAGCACAAAAAAGATTAAATTATAAAGTATAGCCTCTTATTTTTAATTCAGTCCTTTAAGGGGTTTTTTTTATTCATTTAAGTTTTAACGTTAATGTCATTTCAGTTAGTCATTTGGTGGGTTTAACAGTGCGGATTACACATAATTACTACGTTAAAAATGAATAGAAGTCACGGGACTAAAATGTAAAGACTAAACATAAATAACTGAATTAAAAACAAGTCAAGATTAGATAATATAATTTGTAATTTAGCCAAAAAAGAAAAGAAAAGAATATTTAATATACTCAGCTACCTATAAATGATTGACTTAATTTGAAGGGAAAATTATCCCAATTTCCTTGGATATTTGAAGAAAAATAAAGACATAAACTTCGTATTTTTAAAATTAGCACGTTACACTGCTCAGGATATTATTTTCATTTTATTTTTCTTGAATTTCATTTAAACACTATATAAAGTTATTTTGGATGAGATTTTATTTTCAAAAATATTAATTTCAACTCAATTTATAATAGCATGTAATTTCCTCTGATGTAAATATATGCTTGGAATTCTTCAAAGGGCCTAATGATGTAGGATATAATCTACAATTTAATTTTTGTAATTTATTAATTTTGGAATTTTTATGTAATAATTGTTATTTTAAGTTTAGGGTATTTATTTCTTTATTTTTTGGTACTTTTAATGTTGTTTAGTCAAATTAGAATTTATACACTTTCCTAGCCGCCCTAGGGTTTCCTAGCTGCCTTAGGTTTTCTAACTATTCTAGGTTTTCTTTTTACTATTTAAACACATTGTATCCTTCAAAGGCAATTCAGTTTTCTCAGATTAATAAAATACAGACTTTATTTATTATTTTCTCTAGTGGATTGCTGACCTATCACCTTGTAGATTCAAGGAACCCCTCGTAGATTCGAGATTTACTACCAAAAACTAACAATTTAGTTTCTGCTCTACCAAGGAGAGCATTGCGTGTGTTTTCTTTAGGTTTCGGTGACATCAGTTGGTATCAAAACTTTGACTTACCCTGATCTGATGGCTAACCTGCGAGGCTGTAACCACAATGGCAATGAATAACTTAGCAAATATTATGTGACGCACAGTAAGCACTCACAAATATCTAAGCTAGGATGGCGTTGTTAAAGCATGGAAACAATAGGGAGAACTGCATCAGAGACGCGGCTTATGGGCAACTTATTGGTAAGCAAATTTCATATAAGTCTTATAAAAGAATTGCATGTTTTAATGGTTATTTTTATAAATAAGTTTTTCTTGATTGGTTACTCGATCTAGAGGATTTATTTGACTTTGAGAATATTCATGATGAGAGAAAATTTAGACTTGCTTTGTATCAACTTAGTGAGTATGCCTTACGTTGGTGGGAACGAGTACAATCTAATAGAATCCGACAAGGTAAAGACAAAATTTGTTCATGACTAATGATGAAAAAGATGTTTGCTAACAAATATTATCCTTTGGATTGTGATGAACTTTTGTCGTATACAAAACAGGATTATTATTGGATAAGAAGTTTATACTTGAATTATTTTGAAGAACCATATTTTCCACCATTAAGGGAGGAATTGCATGTTGAAAAAATACTTTTCTTGAAGAATACATGTAGAAGTCAAAGAAGAAAATATAGAGATTTCTAGGGAAATTAATGAAGGCCTTGTTATAGAAAAAGAACATGAAATCAAGATTATGGAGGAGATTAATGAAGATCCTAGTATACATAGATGTGGGGACAATTTTTGCTTCAAGGTCAAGGGCTAACCAAACTAGTGGTACTCTATCACCATTGGCTCATCCCTTATATGGCATGAAGAGGGAGGCTTTCTTCCCATGTAGGATAACAAATTTGCCTAGGTTTTAACATGGTCTAGTCCTTGGCCTTGAAGCAAAAATTGTCCCCACAATAGATGTTGAAGTTGAGATGGTAGAGATTGTAAATGAAGAAATTATAGAGGAAGTTGTCAATGATCTTGATGTAGTCAAGTTAGATGATTACAAGGGTCAAGCTCCTATTATTTGGTGATAGACCTCGAACCAACATTTATTGATTTTATTGGGGTAGAAAGATTTGATGCGATCATCAACTCTTATTTGGTGAATATCGTCAATTGCATGAAGACCAAAGAAAAAAAAGGTTTAAGTTGATTTGTTTGCTCAATCAATGGCTTTCAATTTTGACAAGAAGATAAAGAAGACGAAGTTTTCAAAGTACTGGTTTGTTTGGCATAGAAGATTTCAAATCTTGACTATCAACTCGAGGACGAGTATTTTTTTTTTCTTCAAGTGGAGGGGATTGATGTAGGACACAATCTACAACTTAATATTTTTTTAAAATTTATTAATTAATTATTTTTTTGTAATTATTGTTATTTTAGGTTTAGGGTATTTATTTCTTTATTTTTAGGTGCTTTTAATGTTGTTTAATCAGATTAGGATTTTATATGCTTTCCTAGCCGCCCTAGGGTTTCTAGCCGCTATAGATTTTATAGCCATCTAAGGTTTTTATTTTTTTATTTTTTACTATTTAAATAAATTGTAGGTTCCAAAGGCAATTCAGTTTTTTCAAATTAATAAAATACAGATTTTTCCTTCGTTTTCTCTAATGAATTCCAAACTTATCACCTTGTGGATTTGAGGTTTACTACAAGAAACTAACAATTTAGGTTTTGTTCCATTAAAAAGAACATCATTTGTTTTTTCTTTAGGCTTCTGCGACATCACTTAAGATATTGAGTTACAAAGATAACTTGGGATACCTATCTGTAATATATATATATATATATATATCGATTTTGTAGTTTCGACTTTTATTAGTTCATTGTAGTATAGTTTTTGAATTTGGAGCATAATGAAAACAAAAAATATTATAATGAAATTGATGTTTAACTTGTCAATAACAATAGAGCTTCAAGTTTAGGCTCGTAATCCATGAGATTAGAGTAATGAGCAAAATAAGCAATATTCATTGAATATGATTTTGGAGTTTGAGATATACTTTTATTTCTAAATTTTTAGGAAATATAATGTAATAAGATTTCATTTAGCGAAAACTTAGCTACTATTTTATAAAATATTTTTATTTTATATTTTCTAGCGTTTTATTTGGAAGAAATTTTCTAGTGTTGTTACTTGTGAAACCTTGAGTTTGAAAACTTGTGAAACCTTGAGTTTGAATTATATTAGGTGGCTTTATTTTTAAACTTAATTTTAATTACTAATTTAGGCATGTCTTTTGTTGATGCCCACTTTTGAAAAAATGGCCCAATGACAGAAGAAGCCCAATAATATGAAAAATATGGAGAAAGAAAGTAGTAAAATAAAGATCATTGGGCCATAATGGCAGGAATAATGATCAGCAGGCCCACCAAAATAATAATAAATGGCTAAGGAGAAAGCAAATGGGCTGAGAAAGCCCAAGGAATAAAGTAGCAAGCCCATGGGAATTGTAAGAGATGGAAATGAAGGAAAAAATGGGTTAGGGAAGCCCAAAGAAAGGAATTAGTAAATTCATGGGGTGGCTCAAAGGCCAATAAGCCTGAAAGGTAAGGATGTGGTAATTGGGCCAGTGAAGCCCAAATGATTTAGCAAAAACCCATGAGAGTGAAAGAGGTAGGGAAGAATGAAATGGTTGAGGATGCCTAAAGAATGAAATAGGCCGAGGTTTGCCCGAAGAATGAAACAGGTTGATGACGCCCAAGGTACGAAATGGATTGACCTAACAGGAATGCTGGGTAGTAAAGATCAAAAGAATGAATAATATAAGAAATTGACATGACAGACGCTTCAGCTTGTAAGCCCAAAGGTAACAATAATGCAAAGGGATAAATAATATTATAGCAGGAGCAATGCAGTGGCATGACAGAAGCATCAGCTAGCCCACAGACGCAGGATAAAAAGGGACATGGGCCAAGTAAAAGGAGAAAGCTCAAACCCAAGCAATGCCCAGCCCGAAGAAGAGATGGGATGCAGAGAATGAAAGCCCAAAGGCCTATGTATCATTTACGCTGCAAGAGTTAAACGAATACCAGAGCGTGTTGCAGAATCAGACAAACTTGGAGGCAATGGCAAATGCATGAGAGCCAAAAAAGCAATAGACTCAGATGGAAGTGGAGCATGCATACAAGGCTCACGTACCACCTACCTGTACCTAGCCAATACAAGGGTCAGAGGTATGAGAGGGTGTGGTTTTGTGGTGGGAGAAAGGGGAGCCTATTTTAGGGTTCCCGCTCAAGCTCTTTTGGGAGAAATGTCTTACTGGGATAACATTTCACCAAAAAAAGGTAAACATGAGCTGAAATCACTAGATGCATGCTATAGAGGTTGGTAAGGGAGAGGTTTAACCTTTATCCAGATGGGAATGTCAAGGGGGGTAAGAGACAAAACAAAACCATTTTTGTCTAGGGATGAGGCGTGACACAGCCAACACAGTGTAGTGGTGGTGGCTGGGCAGCCGACAGAGTAGTGTGCAATCCTAGAAGGATAACACAAAAGGCCAAAAGCTGTTAAGGGGTAAAAATGACAAATTATGTCACGACAGACATTATAAAAAGCCATAGACGTGCACAATGAAAGGAGAGAGGACAGAACAACAAAAAACATAAAAAACTGAGAGATAAAAAGAAAGAAAAGAAAACAAAGCAAAGAAAGAAAGAAAGAAAGAATACAAAAAACCAAGAGTAATGGAAAAATATGAGTGATATGAGCAAAAGCATGCATCAATAGACTACTCACTTCTCTCCCTCTTAATAGCCCACTCTTTAATGAACCAAGAATCCAAGATTAAGCCATCTAGGTCATTTTTCCAAAGTGTGTAACTTCCACGACAAGAATTCCCTTTGAGGTTACCCACATTGGAGATACCCCGTGGTTTAATTTGTTATTTTGAAACTTCAAGCTTTAATTTGTTACTTTTGAAAATTATATGGTTTAATTTGTTACACCCTTAAATTATAGGGTTTAAAATTTAATTTTTCCCAACTACTTACAACAATGAAAAGCACACTGGAGAGCTGTTAAGCCAAGCAGACCCCAAAACAGATGAAAAGGAATAAAAAGTTTTAACAAATCAAAATTTAAACTATACCAGCTGATGTGCATGCAGCAGGCCCAGCTGATGAACCCGTTGCAAATTCCTCAATGTTCCATGGGTTCCTTGTCCTACCGCCATACCAGATGTCATCATATGCCAGAGATCCAGCAACAAGCTTTGCAACAAGAACCGCCCCTGCAGCCTTCGACCTATATTAAACGGAGTCATAGCTCCGCAAGCAAAATGAAACTTAAGATATACTTTCTAGTTGAAAATTTTACATTTTAAAACATGCTCAATACCTCTTGTATACCCAAGCTTCAATGTCAATAACTTGATCTTTAAAAGTTTTTGAACCCCAAGTTGTTTTGTAATGGGGTACTGAAATTATATCCTTCAACCCATAAGGGATTCCATGGAGAGGACCTAAAGCACAAGAAAGCATAACCAAAATTAAATGGAGAGATACCAAAAAAAAAAAAAAAAAAAAATCAGAAATTGGCATTTTCAAAATAAGGTGATATTCCATAAAAACGGAGCCTTCTTTAAAATATCATGAGTTGTTCCAGTAGGTTGCTGCTTCTTTGCTGCATCCCCCTCCCATACATGCAAGATACTTGCCCTAAATTATTTTTTATTTATTTGTCTTCTGATTGAAGTTTACATATGCACTCATCGGTTTTGATTCCATGCACTTACCATCAATCCTTTCCTCTTTTTTTTGGTTTCTTCTTCTGGGAAGCGGGGATGAGGGTGGGGGGATGCTGTTTGAGGTAGAGCTCATTGGCACACACTGGACCTAAATTATTAAAAAGGAAATTGCATACATTTAGCAGATAAACGTACAGGTGTATAATTACATGATCTGTGTCTGTTTGGCAAGAGCTTTTTCTTTTAGCTTTTTAGTTATACTTTTAACCAACTTTTAGCAAATAAGCAAATAAGATTAAAGCAAAAAGCTACATTCAAACGCACACGTTATCCAGTTCAATTGAAAAAGCTGGCTTGAATTATGGGGACTTTTGCTAAGATAATGAAGGAACCAGCATCTACAATTTAGCAGTACAGTGGTAGAACATCAAACCAATAGTCGATAGGTGACCTTTTAGTCTTTTACTCTATCAACAAAAAAATCCCAGATCATTTGGCTGGCATGCTCTAAGAGTATAAGGGAGAATTTACATGCCATTAAGGTAAACAGCACATCCCTGTCCCTTACCACCCAATAAACAACCTAAGAAATTGTTATATCATTCTATTAGAGTGATGGTATGTTGCAATAATTGAAAAGAAGATGTATACCCAAATACACCCCTCGGGCAAGCAACTCGTCAGCATGTTTCGCTTGCTTGTATGCTAGTTCTTCAGTATAAGAGACCACAGCTTCAAGAACATGATTGTACCTGGTGTATTTTCACAATGTCTTATTAGAAAGAGATCTTAAATATTACAATATGAAAATAAAGAAACCAGGGGTGCTTTTCTGCCCACTACTACCTTTTCAACCTCCGCAAGAAAATGCGAGTAAGCTCCTCTGAAGTAATTTGTTTTGTCTTAATCAGTTCCCCTAATTCAAGAACCTGAACAACAGGCAACAAAAAATTATAAATGAGACAAAAGCAGCATGGTAGAGCGTATACATTTGAGTGGGAGCAATCCAAAAATTTCAAAAACTTAAGGTTAGTCAAAATTTAGAAAAGTATGAGTGTTTATTCAATTGCACCAACTGACATAAGAGATTGAATGGTTTGGCTAAGATTTGTACATTAACAGAGTCGATTACTTTACTTTTCATAATTTTTGGTAGATTAAAACTATTGCTTTTGGTGTGCCAAAATGGAATCGATTTCTTATAATATCTTTCAGGATTTACAATTTAGCATTTTAGATAAAACGCCCAATTTACATCATCTAATTACATCTTGCCACATTAATTTTTCATTTAAAAAAAGAAAGAAAAAGAATGAGTAGCTCCATGTAGCAGGACAATACTAAAAGAAACCAATTAACTACCATAATTATCAAATTCCATTTTAAAAGGGAAAAAGAGGTGATTTTTAAAACTAATTTATCTAGGTGATTTTTATTAAATAAAAGATACAAAAACAGGGGAAAAAGAAAAAAAAGAACCTCCTCTCTAAACTTCATTTTGAGCCCTAAAAATAATCCAGATTGAAAGGGACAAAAATACCTTGGAATGTCTTACGTGACTGAACGGACCGAGTATGGTCCGCGGACGCCCGAATAAACGGATCCGTCATTTGCACGGGCTTCCAATGGACGGACCTGATGTGAACGGGCCGGATATGGACGGAGTGAAGGAAGGTGGGCTAGTTGTCCATCGGCCTGTTGGGCCCCTCATGGGGGATATTTTGACCTACTCTCATAAGGGCCCAAATAGAGTCCTTGCGCTAGTAGGACTCCGAAAATCTTATATATTTGGTAAAGATCTTCCACATAAGGAGGAGATTTATTCATCACGTTTAGGATTCTACAAGGAGAGTCCTATAAGGAAAAGACTTCCACGCCAAGAAAGGGATGACAACCTTATGCCACTATAAAAACCCCAATACCCTCAAAAGCCAAGGTACGCATAATTAACCCCTCTCTAGCACTCTAGAGTTGTGAGAATATTTTCTGACTTAACCTTCGGAGGGTGTTTGGCCGGCACCACACCGGTGTCCTTCGATAGGTTTTCTCTTTTGTTTCGTGCAGGTTAATATACGAAGCGAAAGGAGTATCGTGCGACTCATTGGTGAATTTTCTTGATTCATCAGTTGGCGCCGTCTGTGGGAAATCGAGTAATCAAGCCATACTATCGTTTCCCGGACTAAAAGGTTGCATGGTACTCACTCGCTCAATGACAACTACTAATGACGTACAAGGAGAAGAACCACCCACGACTGCCCTCGAGAGATAAGTTCGGACCCTCAGTACCGCCGTGGAGCGTCTCACCAAACAAAACCTCGACTTGGAGGAACAGCTGCGCCAGAAGAATGCAGCACTAAATAACCGGCCAGAGGATCAGGAAGGGACTAGCGCTCCAAACAGGAATCAGGAGAGACCCGAGGGCAGCCACGCCCCAAGCAGGCCGGAGAGGCAGCACGTGAACATGCCATCCCTCACGGATGCGACTCCACCACATATTACCGCCGAGATGCAGGCAATGAGGGAACAGATGGAGGTCATGATGAACGCCCTCAAGGGGCGAGTCTCCAGTGACCTTGATGATCTGGTCAATCGTACAGACTCACCCTTCACTGCGGCCGTGAACTCCTTCCCCCTACCCTACAAGTTTCGCATGCCGAATATAGATAGCTATGACGGGGTGAAGGATCCTCTGGATCACCTGGAAACTTTCAAAACCCTGATGCATCTACAGGGGGTACCGGACGAAATCATGTGCAGGGCCTTCCCAACTACACTGAAGGGTTCCGCGAGGATTTGGTTCAGTCGGCTGACACTGAACTCCATCAGCACTTTCAAAGAACTAAGCGCTCAGTTCACCTCACACTTCATAGGGGGACACAGGTACAAGAAGTCCACAGCGTGTTTGATGAGCATCAGGCAGAGAGAAGACGAGACACTAAGATCTTACATAACCCGCTTCAATAAGGAAGCACTCTCAATTGATGAAGCCGACGACAAAATACTGGTGGCAGCTTTCACGAACAGATTGCGGAAGGGCAAGTTTTTGTTCTCACTATACAAAAACGACCCCAAAACCATGTCAGAGATACTCTACAGGGCCACCAAGTACATGAACGCGAAAGACGCGCTGCTTGCACGGGAAGAAAGGCCCAAGAAGAGGGAACGCCAGGTGGACATGCGCCAGGACCAAGGGCAGAAAAGACCAAGGACAAGAGACAGAAGGGACGAAAGACGCCTTAAGCCCCCGAGCGGGAGGTTCACAAGTTTCACCCCCCTGAACGCCCCGATTGACCAAGTCTTGATGCAAATCAAAGACGAGGAGACACTGACATTCCCGGGAAAACTAAAGAGCGACCCAAGCAAACGGTCGCGAGACAAATATTGTCGTTTCCACCGAGATCATCATGGCCATGACACGGCCGAATGCTACGACCTAAAGCAGCAGATTGAAGCCCTCATTAGACAAGGGAAGTTGCAGAAGTTCGTCAACAAAGAGAAAACGGATCATAATCGCCAAGAGCCGGCCCCTCGACGGGATAACGAGCGTCCGAGACCCCCCATCGGAGACATAAGGATGATAGTGGGGGGAACTGCATCTACCGGTTCTTCCAAAAAGGCTCGAAAGACGTACCTCAGATCGGTCCTGAACGTCCACATGACGGGCTCGAGGCCCGATACCATACGGACAGAGAGCCCTATTATAGGATTCACCGAAGAAGATGCAAGGAGACTCCATCATCCGCATGACGATGCGCTGGTCGTCAGTATACGTGTGGGGGACTACAACGTCCATCGAGTGCTAATCGACAACGGCAGCTCAGCAGACATTCTATACTATCCAGCATTCCAGCAAATGGGGATAGACAGAGCACGATTGATGCCGGCAAGCGCTCCCCTTGTCGGCTTCGGAGGACCAGGGTATTCCCAATAGGTTCCATCACACTCCCGGTAACGGTGGGTGATTACCCACAAGAACTCACTAGGAATGTAATGTTCCTCGTAGTAGACTGCTCCTCTGCTTACAACGGTATTCTCGGAAGACCCACACTTAACTCATGGAAGGCAGCAACATCCACATACCACTTAATGATCAAATTCCCAACGGACTATGGGATTGGAGAATTGCGGGGGAATCAGGCAACCGCCCGAGAGTGCCACATTGCCATGCTAGAAATGGAAGATTACCATCAGGCAATGTGCATAGAAGAACAGCGGACGGTCGCAGAACCAGCTGAAGAGCTGGAGGTAGTAATACTCAACGAGTCCACACCAGAGCGAATAACCAGAATTGGAACATGGCCTGCCAACCTGTGCGCCAGGCCCTCATAACATTCCTCGGGAGGAACCAAGACATCTTCGCATGGAACCATGAAGACATGCCCGGGATCGACCCCTCTGTCATAGTCCACAAGCTGAACGTAAACCCTTCAACCCCCCTAGTCCGGCAGAAGAAGCGAGTGTTCGCTCCTGAACGGGACAGAGCAATAGCACAAGAAGTCAGAAAGCTACTCGAGGCGGGTTTTATAAGGGAAGTATATTACCCAGAGTGGTTGGCAAACGTGGTCATGGTCAAGAAAGCTAGTGGAAAGTGGCGGATGTGCGTCGACTTCACGGACCTTAACAAAGCATGCCCAAAGGATAGTTACCCCTTCTCGCGGATAGATGCACTGGTCGACTCCACGGCCAGACACCAGCTTTTAAGTTTTATGGATGCCTTCTCGGGCTATAACCAGATTAAAATGGAGGAACACGATCAGGAGAAAACGTCCTTCGTCACCAGCCAAGGCCTCTTTTGCTATAAGGTGATGCCGTTCGGACTCAAGAACGCCGGGGCAACATACCAAAGATTAATGGACAAGATGTTCGCACACCAAATTGGGAGAAATGTACAGGTCTACGTTGACGACATGCTGGTCAAGAGCCGGTTCGAAAAAGATCATCTGAGCGACCTCCAGGAGACATTCGATACCCTACGGTCATACAACATGAAGCTGAATCCGGACAAGTGTGTATTCGGGGTGACGGCAGGAAAATTCTTGGGTTTTATGGTATCCCAAAGAGGAATAGAGATCAATCCAGAGAAAATACGGGCCATCATGGAGCTTGAACCACCAAGGACAACAAAGGAGGTACAGAGCTTGAACGGCAGAATTGCCGCCTTGAACAGGTTCGTCTCAAAAGCAACAGACTTATTTCAATATATTATTCCAAAAAAAAGTCCGTGTTAGCATCTAAAAAAAAAAAAAAAAAAAAAAGTCCGTGTGGCGATGAACACATTTTAAGTCATTTCCGGGTCTTCATTTAGTGATATATCATATATTTTATTCGAATATGATAAAAAATGTATGTCTAACATGTTCTCAAATGATGAGATTAACCAATTGTCTTTTTTTTTTTTTTAAATAAAAATTAATATCCATAACAGAGATATTTTGCTGAGGTATTCACAAACGTGAATGCCAGATTTTAAGAAACAGGCTTATTGTACTAAAATTCTCTAGAACTATCATAATCATGATCATAGTTGAAGATAAGGACGGGATAAATCTGAAAGTTGAGGTGGTAATGGGTGTGCAAGAGTAGAAGGAGCAAGTTTTTTTGTTGATGAAATAATATATAGACGAATAATCAAAAGAGCTAAAATTAATATTGGACTGAAATACTGATATATCATCAATGAATAAAAAGGAAAAAGAGCAACGTTGACTTTTGGAATATGTCGGAAATGCAAGTTAAATTGAAGTTGAAGAATGACACAAATTAGAGCAAAACATAGACCAAGAGCAATCACGTCCATTGAACATTAAAAAGAAAAGAAAAGAAAAGTAGTAAAAAGTAAAAAAGTTAGGGAAAAAGAGAGATCATACCACCATATTGGGGACTACTGTAACGGGATGGGGATAAGTAGTGGAGTTGTGGGGCCGAGAAGGAGATGGAATAACTGGAGTAATTGCATAGCAGCAAAGTGCAATTACAACTAACAACCGCTTCATCATGATATGGAGCTACGTGTCAAGCAATCGGGTATTGGAGGAGGACACTTGTCTAGAGTCTAGACTAGCAGCATGGATCCACATCCACTCACCATTACAACTCAACAGTGGATTAGCGGCAGCAGATGCAGTGGCTGTGGGACTCCCTTTGCTTTCTGCCTTTTCTCTTTTCTGCAAATCTCTGCTTTCTGCCTTTCAGATCCCTCTCTCTCTGCTTAACTGCTGTGGCCCGCAAGCCAAAGTGGACCAACTAAACATAAAAATAAATAAACAACAGTGTAGTCAGCTTTTGACCCGCGTAATCACGTGACTAACATTTCATTTCAACCTCACAAACAAATTCTACACCCGCCGCCGCGAGTGGATCTGCAGGTCGCCCATCTTTACAGATTGCGGCGGCAAGAAACGGAAATACAAAGTCTCTATTTTATTTGAGACATTTTCAAATAGGTAACCTCCTCCTTCCACCATTCTCAAAATCTCTCAACTTTTTATTTTGGTTGGTTGTTTCAAATAGCTCTAATTTCGTATGATTTATTGAATTACTTCATACCTGCCTTGAATCGATGTGCTAATTTACATCGATGTTCGAAGATTGTTTTTCTTAAAATGTTAAAAATGGTAATATAGGAATCTCTTCATATTGATAAGCGTCTTTGTTTTCCATATAAACTATATGATCTAGATCTGGTTCTTCATTCACTGATTTAACTACGTCTGTATTTTTTTGGCAGCATTGCCATAAACTTTTCATGAAACCTTTTTATATTAAATTAGGTCATAGTGAGCTACACTTTTCTGTCATCTTCTATACCATAATTCTCTTTTTCATTTCTTCAATATTGTTGTAAATTGGAAAAATACATCATAGGTAGTAGGTGATCTGAGCTAGGATACTGTCTCCAAACTTAAAAAAAAAAAAAAAATCGCTGAGTAAGAGTTTATTTATAACTTAATAGTTAGGGGAGGGGGCATTTGAACCCTAAATCTCTCCTTTGGAAACTTCAAGGGGCTGGAGTGTTGAGCTACAAGCCTACAAGGCTCTCTGGCATGAGTAAGAGTGTCCAAATAATGGTTAAATGATTTTATTTACTTAGCCAAAAAAAAAAAAAAAAGTTTAATAATTATATTCACCACGATGACAAGTGGTAAGTTATCACTGACGATGAACTGTGTGTGAAAATGATAGGGTCTAGCTGTCTTGTTTAACGGTAGTACAATTTTTACCATAGAAGAAACACCTCTATTTTGATATAAAGATTATTGAGAAGTTGTGCCAACTAAGAGCAATACATGGATATCTTTGTTAGCAATTTATAGGAAATCAAAAGTTTAATGTTGGAGTTATTAGTTTGGTGTTGCTTACACTGGTTGCTATTCTTGATTGACAGTCCTATGATTACTGTGCATAGTGTAAAATTTTTGCAATGATTTAAGTTTGTTTCTTTGTCTTTTATTTTTTTTTTTCCTTCTTGCTGGGTTGTTGGTATATAATTTTGTTTTATTCACAGAAATTTTTGGGTTTATAAATGTTGGATTTTTGGTATATAATTTGTTTCATGCACATAAATTTTTGGGTTTATAAGTGTCCGGTTGTTGGCATATACTTTATTTTTGGAAGACCATTTGTTGTGATCTTATGGTCCGTTTGGATTGAGGGGGAGTAGAGTAGGGTTGGCCAAAAATTAGGCTAATTTCTTGCCAATTCTACTCTACCTTCCTCCACTTTCCCTCCCTCCACCTGAATCCAAATGGGCCCTTAAGGCTTTTTATTAGGGTAATTTTATTCTGGTGTATAATTCACTAATATCATGTGTTGAAGACACAATTTTCACATGGACATTTTCTTTGATGCTTTCATGTCATGCTTACCACATCAACTTAAAGGAAGAAATCGAGTCTTCAAGTTCAAGACACAAGACACGATTTTTAAATAAAAATAAATTCTTAAATAAGTTTCAAAGTGTGGTAATTTTTCAACTTTTTTTTTTTTATTGGTAAAGTACCAAATGGGTCTTGAATTCACAACCTCACCCTCCATCCCATTATTATGGGTGTAGGAAGGGGGCTAGATGAGCTAGAGCTCATTGGCAATTTCACAAATTATTTTTGTAAAAGCAACATTCTCTCACAAGCCCAATCCTCCAGTTGGAGAGTCTGACATGGCTGTTTATGTGCATTCAATTAGTTTTTGATGATGTGTTGCATATGCATTACATTTACTTGAGGAAATTGTGACTGCGCCTACCTCCATTTCCAATTTTTGATTCAATAATAATACGCAGCTTCCTTTATTCTTTTGAGAACAGATCCTTCCAACTTGATCTCTGCTTAGAGCCAATTGGTAAAGGTACATTTTTTATTTTTATTTTCTTTTTCTTTATGGTTCTTTCCCTTTCTTAGAATAAGTTTTGGTCTTTCTTATTGCTTGAATTTGCCACTGCCAGATACCAGTAACACCATCACTCTCTCTGCTTGATTGAGGTTTATTATATGAGTGGGATGGATAATCCTCTTGTTTTGATTATGATTAATATACTATAAATGTTTTTGCTCCACAATTTAAAGCATTTTGTGTTTTAATGAGTCAATAGATGACAAATCATAAATTTTATAGATAAATACTATCACATAATTCAAAAAGTAAAAAATATGATTTGGGTATGCAAGCCATCCATTCTCTAACTGTATGCAGTTGTTGCATCAGGACATGCATTGTTCAGCTCAATTCCTTTCAATGTAAATATATGATGTATATTTGTTGACTTCCTTAGTTCTTTGCCTGAAAATTATATTCATAGTAGTATACAGTGGACTACATTTGTTGGAAACTGCAGCTACGGCCATTTTGGGCTTTCTTATTGCAAAAGTGTATACCTGTGTTGTTTGCAAGAAGAACCAGGGTTAATAATTACTTTTTGTAGCCAACCATTATGGTATTGGGCCCACAGATTGCATTTCTCCAAAGGGGAAGACTACATAAATAAATAGTGGGTGAGATTGAAGTGTCCAAACATGTTTTACATTAGGAATAGCTATTAAAATTTTGTTTCATAGGAATTTGGATAGCATGAATACGCTTGATGTTTTCTTTTGTTTTTGAACAATAATACACAACTCATCTTCCTCTAGAGATTTTTGTTGATTTGGATTTGGAGTGATCTCATTATAAAGATATCCTTATATAGACATCTTATGTATATGAGAAATTTTCTCCTAGGTTAAGAAATGCTAGATATCACAACATCATTTCTGTTGGACCATATACCAGTTTATATGCCAATCATGTATGAGCAGTCTTACCAACTAACCATAAAAAGCGGGTATAGTACTATAGTAGCTGTATTAAAAAAAAATAAAGAGTAAAAGTTATTAGTTCAGAGTTTCTCAATGCCGAATTTGAGGTGAGAATGCATTCAGGGACTGTCTAAACATTTGAAACATTTAATTGATGGTATCTTAAGAACAAGGGCAAATTATAGTAAATCCACCTGTGGTTTGGCCCATTTACACTTTGCCCACCTGTGGTTTAAACTTAACACTTTACCCACTTGTGGTTTAAACTTAATACTTTACCCACCTGTGCTTAACTCCGTTTGATCCCCATTACCCACCTCACCCTTAGACGTTAGAAAAACACCTTTTTATACAAATTTATAACATAACATGGATCAAAAGTGAAGCCCCTTAGAAAACTCCTCACGAGACCTAGAAACTTTGAAATCCCCTCTTTAAATCTGATCTAGAAATCGTGTTACAAGAATACGAGTGAAGCACCTGGGTGGTTGGTGTTGAGCTGAGTGACCAGCGATCTAAGCCCATCATTGAAGGTACCAAGAATCTGACTCACATAATCCACAGTACACCTTCCTGGCTGGGCTTGACCACTAGCTCTCTGGTATGGGATGCAACCAAGCGGTTCCACTCCTGTTAATAAGAACTTCCTTAATCCCATACCGTACAGTGCCTGCAATGCATGCAGTGAACCATTTCATATAAATTGGTCGCTAATCCCACACAAAGGTTAAAGTCTCTAAATTATTGTTGTGTTTATAAAGACCCATATATATTCTAAATGATTCATTGAATTTATAAAAGAGAAAAACGATAGAGAAAATAAAATTGTGAAATATACCAAAATTTGGCAGGTATAGCGATTGGGTAGAAGGTTTGCATAATCTGGGGGCTATAGGTGTAGCTGGAAGAATAGAGGGATGGCAAGAGGTAGTTGTTGAGGTAGTCATTGCTTCCAAACACCAATATTGCTATCGATTTTGCCAAATATTGGCTCAGCTGGTTCGACCCATTCATTATTGTCCTTAATTGATTTAATGTGATGGGCTGAAAATGTAACACGATTTCTAGATCAGATTCAAAGAGGGGATTTCGAAGTTTCTAGGTCTTGTGAGGAGTTTTCTAAGGGGCTTCACTTTTGATCCATGTTATGTTATAAATTTGTATAAAAAGGTGTTTTTCTAATGTCTAAGGGTGAGGTGGGTAACGCGGACCAAACGGAGTTAAGCACAGGTGGGCAAAGTGTTAAGTTTTAAACCACAGGTAAATAAAGTGCAAATGGGCCAAACCACAAGTGGGTTTACTGTAATTTGCCTTAAGAACAAATTATCTGTATTGATCAAAGTTGTTAAGTTATGGTTTTTCACATAACATTTATGTTGGCTTTATATTCCATGACAAAAAGTGTTTTAATTGTATTAATTTATTTCCTTGCATTTTGTGGGATTTATTGTAATGGGACCAAATGGGATTTATTTCCTTGTTTTTCACTAGTGGATCATTTCGACTTGGAGGGTTACAAAGAGGTTTTTCACCGAGTTCTTCGGTTTTCTCTTCGATAACACATTGCCATGCTATCTTGGGTTTGCTATTTTTTAATTCACTACCCTTTCCATTTTAGCATTGCACTTATTTGTTCATCCATGCAATTGTTGAATGCTTTGATTGATTAATTTGCTAATCACGTATATTCCGCATCAAGTGTGTTTAGGTTAAAATTAATCAAGCCGTAATTAAGAATTGGGGGTCTAAACAAGCAATAGTGTTTTTCACTATTTGAGCTTTCAAAAGTTATGACTTCTTGAGAATCAGAATTTAAGAGTGCTTAATTCTGAGGATTATTCCATTTCTTGTCCTGTATCCTTGAAGTTATTTTTCATAACTTGAAGATTTATTTTTCTTTGTGGAAAAAAGAATAAACAGATTGAATCATATATATTTTTTCTCTGATTTCCTTGGCGAGGGGTTTGATGGATCCTTGGAAGGGTTTATGATTGTTGATATCTTGTTTCCATCATTGAAGTTCATTCTAAAATGGTGGTCACAATTTTATTGCTTGTTTTATATGGAGACCATTGCCGTTATTTTTATTATGCAGTCTTCATATTTTTTTATGTTCATAAAATGTTTAACAGTGGAATATCCATTCAAGTCTGTAGGAGGCACTTGTTTCTTATCCTCTGTAACATGCTTAAGGTCCCAGATCATCAGGTTGCTGGCCACCAGGCCGGTGATGGAAAGCTCGGTCCTTTGATAGATGATTCAGGGAAATTCTACAAGCCTATTCAAAGCGATGGTCGTGGGTCCAAAGAAGTAGCCTTCTATACATCGTTCTCTTCTAACACTAATATTCCAAATCACATCCGCAGATTCTTTCCTATTTTTCATGGCACTAAGCTTATAGAGGCATCTGATGGGTCTGGGCAGCAACCTCATCTTGTGTTGCAAGATATCGTCTCCGGCCACCTCAATCCATCTATCATGGACATTAAGATAGGATCCAGAACATGGCACCCTCAAGCATCAGAGGACTATATCCAAAGGTGCTTTAAGAAAGACAGAGAAACATCAAGCCTTGCACTGGGGTTTAGGATATCTGGGTTGCAGATTGAGAGCAAAGGATCAGGGTTTTGGAAGCCTGATAGGAAGCTTATCCAAAAATTTACTGCGGAGGAAGTTAGGTTAGTCCTGAGGCAGTTTGTTTCTTCTAACTCATCTGCAGATTCAGGTGTGGACCCTGATTGTACATTTGTATCAACTGTTTATGGTGGTTCTGGTGGAATTTTGGCACAACTGCTGGAGCTCAAAGAATGGTTTGAGCATCAAACAATTTTACATTTCTATTCTTGTTCAGTTCTTATGGTGTATGAGAAGGAATCAGTAGTGAAAGAAATGAGTTCCGGTGCTGAAGTTAAACTCGTTGATTTTGCACATATTGTTGAAGGCAATGGTGTTATTGATCATAACTTCTTGGGTGGGCTCTGCTCTTTGATAAATTTTATCTCAGAGATTCTGACATGTTCAGATGTGCATACAGCCAAAGCTTCTCTGCAAGACCCTAAGAACTACTGTTATACCAATTGTAACACACAGAATTGAACAGGATGTCTTGAATGTAGGCTTCCTCACCTCATTGATTGGCCTGTGGCTTACCCCTGGATGTTGAAATCTAAAGTACTGTTTAGGATTGTATTACTTTGTATTTTATTTTGAATTAAATTTTTATTGACATTGTTGAGGCCTTTTCAGCGTACGACTACTCAAGAAGTTTCCTCAATGCTATTATTGCCCCTGTGGATTGGAGATTATTTATCTTGAAACGCATAACCATTGAATTTTGATTTGTGGTGCTTGCTACATTATTACTTAATTTTATTAGTTATATTCCCACTATGTTGTTTGCTATGTAGTATCTAATGACCTGTCCTTGCATTTGGATAGTTAGAGCACTCACATTTGCATTTGGATGGTTAGAGCACTCATATTAGTGTGTAAAATAGAAAAATATGTAAAATTTACGTAGTTTTGCTTAAAAATGACTCATATTAGTCAGTGTATTATTGTGTAAATTTATAAGTTTGTTATAATAATCGTATAAATTTACATTATTACTATTCATTATACATTTATTTATTTATTATTTTTTTTTCTTTATGTATCCCTACGATAAAGGAAGAGAATTGATGGTAGTTGTTGTGTTTGAAGAAAGCAAAACAAATATATATATATATATATATTTGATAACTTAATGAAATGCAGTGTAAAATAGATATTGTGATGTGAACTGTTTTGAAAAATGAGTATCTAAAATAGAAAAAATAGGTCCTTACGCTAAAATAAACAGAAATTTTTATGCAAGTTGATGGAAATGGTCTTACAATGGGGTGGGGTGGGCCATGGGGGTGTTTACTAGTCATATTTTTATGGGAGGATGCCGTATGACTAGGAATATAAATATGTTAATATATTTTAACCATTATTACCCATATTACTAAATGCCTTTTTGTGATGCATTTATAAGCTAGTTTATTTCTTATTTTTACTACAATTTGTAAATTTCGTGTGAGTTAATTATTAATTTCTTGTCAATTCTACTATATTTCCCCTCCCCCCCTCAATCCAAACCGGTCCGAAGTGCTAACAGCTAAGAAGGGGAAAAATATGGTGTGTGGGCTGCTGCTGTGAGACTTGCAATCAATGGAAAACTGGAAAGCAGGTAATTTTTAGACCCTTTAAGCAGCGAATTTCCGGTGCATCTTCAAATTCTGAGGGCACAGAGCCATGGTCCAGACTCCAGAGGGAGCGGATGCATGGCAATCATAGGATGCCATAATGTTGGACCCTTTTTTTAAGGAATTTTCCTGCAATAATGTATATATATATATATATATATTTGATATCTTAATGAAATGCAGTGTAAAATAGATATTATGATGTGAACTGTTTTGAAAAATGAGTATCTAAAATAAAAAAAATAGGTCCTTACGCTAAAATAAACAAAAATTTTAATGCAAGTTGATGGAAATGGTCTTACAATGGGGTGGGGTGGGCCATGGGGGTGTTTACTAGTCATATTTTTATGGGAGGATGCCGTATGACTAGGAATATAAATATGTTAATATATTTAACCATTATTACCCATATTACTAAATGCCTTTTTGTGATACATTTATAAGCTAGTTTATTTCTTATTTTTCCTACTATTTGTAAATTTCGTGTGAGTTAATTATTAATTTCTTGTCAATTCTACTCTATTTCCCCTCCCCTCCCCAATCCAAACCGGTCCGAAGTGCTAACAGCTAAGAAGGGGAAAAATATGGTGTGTGGGCTGCTGCTGTGAGACTTGCAATCAACGGAAAACTGGAAAGCAGCTAATTTTTAGACCCTTTAAGCAGCGAATTTCCGGTGCATCTTCAAATTCTGAGGGCACAGAGCCATGGTCCAGACTCCAGAGGGAGCGGATGCATGGCAATCATAGGATGCCATAATGTTGGACCCTTTTTTTAAGGAATTTTCCTGCAATAATGAGATCCTCCCTTCTGCAAGTCTAAAGAATATTGGATGCTGTTCTTAAACAGGTTTTGCTTTGTGCACAGTTCTCATTGGTTCAAATGTTTCAAAAGTTCCCTACAATCCACTTAGTGCTGGACTTTTCCTGAGCAGCGTAGATTTTGGCTTATGGTTGGCTAAATTAATATGATTCTATAGCTTGCAGTAGCTAGAGGAAATTGAGGAAAGAAAAATAGGCCTTATTATTAAGGGATCTGATAGACATGTGATGGAAGAATTTTTAGTCCCACAAATCTTGTACCCTCAATAGTGAACTCTTCTGTATCTCCAAAAAAGAAAAAAAGAAAAAAAGAACTTTCTGGTAATCACTTCAAGAACTCATATACATGAGATGCCAAGGCTTAATTGTATATGCTACTATGCTAGTGACGCCCCAATCTATAATAACAGATTCTCTAATAATTGACAGCGTATCTTTTATTTATTTATTGTTATTATTATTATAAATTTTATAAAAATAAACTAATAGTTGTATAATTGAGATGTCCTTTTGCGGGGTGCCGTAGTTTTGATTAAACCAATAGTCACATTGCTTCTCCAGGGCTTATGCTCAAAGGCTTCTGATGTATGTATTTGCTTTCCTGTAATGCCAAGAAAGATTGGAGGTTCATGAATTAGAAATAAGAATTTAATGATTTTCAAAGACATGAAAATGTTTGGGGTCCATTATAGGATTTTCCATCAGCGACCTTCAAGATAAGGAGCAATATCAGCCTCAAGAATAATCTTGGTATTTCAAGAACGCAATTCTTACAGCAATGCAATTCTTAAAGCAAAGCAATTCTTACAACATAATCTACTCCAAATCCAGTAGTGAACTCCAAGCCTCAATGTCACTTCCATTTCGGGCAACCAACCTCAAGGCATTTTATGTATAAATATATTCTATATAAATTTTTAAAATTTAAAAACCAAAGAAGTCAGTCATAGACATAGAGAGAGCTTCGCAAGAGCAACCAAAGATGAAGAATTCTTGCCTTCTCTTATGCATTGTCATCTTCATTTGCATGGAATATATCTGCTTAGCAGATTTTGATAATCTCCAGGACACTTGCCCAACGGCTACACAAGCAAAACAAACAGTCTTCATCAATGGCTTCAATTGCAAGAATCCAGCCAATATCGCTTCTTCTGATTTCAAGACTTCAAAATTGAACCATACCGGCAATACAGACAACATTTTTCGTTCTGCGGTAACCATTGCCACTGCAGCAGATTTTCCAGGCTTGAATACTCTTGGTCTCTCAATTGCTAGAACTGATCTAGAAGTGGATGGCCTGGTATTGGCTCATTCCCACCCCAGGGCTTCTGAGATGTTCTTTGTCAACAAAGGTAATGTTGTTGCCGGTTTCATTGATACCAGAAACAAAGTTTTCCAACTTGGTCTGAAGGAAGGTGATGTGTTTGTGTTTCCCCGGGGTCTGCTCCACTTTTGCTTTAATTCTGGCTTTGAACCTGCTACTGTTTTCTCAGTGCTTAACAGCCAGAATCCAGGGGTGGTGACTCTTACTGGTGCCATGTTCGAACCTGACTCAGATAATGTATTAGACAAGCTAGTGAGGCAACTAATCTCTCTTTCTGGATCCAAGCTTAATGGCGTTGGAAATATGACTCTGGCCGGGTTTTCAATCATGTAGTTAGCAATTTCAAAAATATTACTCTACCATCTTTGCATGTGATGTGAGATAACAATAGTTTTATTTTGTGTTTAACTTTTACAGTATCTCGTGTTCAAACTTTAACAATAAAGTGGATACTGTGTAAAAGATTTCTGTTATTACTAGCATGAAGTTGTGGGCACTGGGCAATGTAATTGCAATAATTATCACAAGGAGTAGGATTTGTGACTCGGCTTTTATTATTTGTAAGTGCACAAGATGACATGTTGATATTGGGTAGTACTTTAAAAATTAAAGAAAATTGTGAGAAGGAGATATTCTTATATTTTTCGAAAAAAGAGGACACATTTCTCAAGTGAAAACAGATACCTGATAGGGGTTATTTAGGTATAATGGTAATAAAAAATAAAAAAATAAAGTATACTGGTATAAGGTAAAAAATTTAGGTACAATTTTTTTAGTGATGTATTTTAGGTGTATCTTAAGTGACACGACCAAAATCTAAACTAGGATTTAGTAATCGGGACCGACATGCTATATATTAACATAAGGCCTCTAAGATGTGTATAAAATTTTTCCTTTTGCTTATCCAGAAAATATTATTATACTGTCTTAATATGATAATATGGAGAGCTTAGCTCAACATCAAGAAGCGATAACATCAGAGCATCTAATTCTCCAGTAGATAAACATACGTATCCATTTCATTGTCCCCATTATGCTCCATAATTACATCATATACAACTCAAAATACAACGGAAGACCTCATGTACCTCATGTTGGAAATGATAACACCTCATGTACCTCATGTAGGAAATGATAACAGATCACGATACTATACACGTCCTCACAACCACATACTCTCGTAAGGCAATTAGGCAAACATAAAAACACATTGAACAAAACAGCAAAATAAAAACAGTAATAGAGTGGCTTAGAAGTTAGAACCCCTCCTTTGAGTACCAAACCGTGAAACCAAGGCATATAAAAACTTACCTATGATCTAAACTTACTAAATGATTGAGCATACTAATCTATAGCTCAAATCATTCACTCTAGCTTTAGAATTGAATCCTTGAAGTTATGTATGTCAGTTACTATTTACTGTGTATTCCAAGAATTGATGTCTAGTAGATGCCATAATATTTTCATAGCCAAAGAACGAGGTCATGGATTTATTTTTTCTCTTCTCGTGGTAGGAGCTCTCCTTCTCACCAAGGGTGAGTTTTTTCTCTATTTCCCTAGCTAAGACTCTGATGAGGAAGAAGGGTCCACTTATTCTCATTTCCTTCCTTTAGTGTCTCTTCTCCTACACCCTTACCCCCAAGTGATGGATTTAGACTTTATTGAGCGAATTCATAACATCACTTTGACACCCGACGAGGATGAACTTATTACTATTCGAGCAGTCCATAGAGAAAAAACCCTAGAGGAGTATTCCCTAAGTCTCATTGGCAAGTTCTTAACCACCCACCCCATAAACCTCAGAGTCGCTAAAACTCTCCTCCGCTTGGTGTGGAAACCAGGCAATGATCTAAAGGTTGTTGAAATGGGGGATGGGCTGCTTCAGTTCAAGTTCTCCCAGGAGAGTCAACTGCGATGGGTGTGGGACAATGGCCCATGGAGCTTCAACAACAAAATTTTGGTCTTACGAAGATGGGAAAAGGGACTGACAGTCAGGATGGTAAGCTTCACGAGTCTGTCGTTGTGGGTTCAGGTCTGGGGGTTGCCTTTCGACCTTATCAACGAAGAAGTAGGGAAAGATATCGGCCGAGGCATTGGGAGAGTGGTGGAGGTAGATTGCAAAGCGCTTGCCTCCGAGCAAGCTCGCTTCTTGCGGGTTAGGGTCAAAATTCCCTTTGACAGACTGATTCCAGAGGTTGATAGATAGAAAGCCTAGAAAGTGACCGAGTCAGGGTGGCTTACAAGTATGAAAGGGTTGTGGGTTTATGTTTTCAGTGTGGCTGACTGGGCCATGAGGCAACCCGATGCCCCCACCCCATGTGAGGGTAAGGCAACAAGTAGACCGTATGGCAAGTGGCTTAAGGCAGGCGCCAAAACAAAACAAGAGGGGCCACGGAGTAAGGTGGATAGTTTGCCACAACACGATCCGGCATCGCAGCCTCCAGCCTTGAATAGAGTAACCTAGATCTCGGAAAATCTACTAGCAACAAGGGAAGACGTGGCTGACAATCTCGAGATTCACAATATAATAAATGCGGACACAAACAAGGGGGGTAAAGCCGGGATTCACGGAGCTAAAAAAGACACATCCCTTTCGCAAATCTCGAACCAAATGTTAACTAAGCCAAAAATTTTGAAACTCGTTCCTTCCTTAAATGACCATGTAATAACCCAGGCCTGCCACCCACATGCCGACCTAAGCCTCCAAGATATGAGCTTGTTATTTTGGTAGGAAACTTTTTTATTGTGCCTATCTCATATGGCATGGATATACACAAAGTTAAAGAAGATCACATGATAGGAGTAAAGCAACTAGCCATCTCACGTAAATATGCATGGGAGGTAGGACTTGATAAGAATAATACATTAACAGTGGCTACATGGAAAAAAATCACTTAGACTTAAAGCAATGAAAAAAGAGACACATCCATGGACCCATTAGTTTGGGTAGGAAACAAAAAGGCAGAGAGGGACCACCTTAAGGATCCAATTGATGTTAACATGGCAATGCACAAAAGGCATAAGGGTTTGGCCGGCAAAACAAACCCATCTTTCTTAACAGTGGTGGCTGCCTCTCAGCCCCGCTGGTCACCATGATCATTATAAGTAGGAATTGGCGGGGGCTTGGAAACTGCCGGGGGCTTGGGAACTGCCGGGCAGTCCATGTACTTACCGACTTGTTAAGAATAAAAAGACCCATGATTTTGTTTCTCATGGAAACAAAGTTGATAGTAAATGAGATGCAATCAGTAAAAACAGAACTTGACTTCCCTTCGATACTCTGTGTACCTAGTGTGAGGCGTAGTGGGGGACTTGCTCTGCTATGAAAAAAATGATGTGGTGGTTAATACCCAAACTTACTCTCTTAACCGCATTGATGTTTTTGTTTCTTCATCTATGCAAGCTCTATGGCGGTTGATAGAGGTGTATGGCCACCTTGAGGAAAGGTTAAAAAGTGAAACATGGAGGCTGATGAGGCACCTTAGGGCCTGGGCTTTGCTCCCTTGGCTGTGCTTGGGTGATTTGAACGAAATAGTGTGCTTTGAGGAGAGGAATAGCCAAACCCCAAAACCTTTATAGCCCATGCTGGAGTTTTAGAATACTCTCTTGCACTGTGGTCTAGTAGACTTAGGTTTTCAAGGGTACAAGTACATATGAAGAAATGGTAGACACAGGGAAGCCTTTGTGGAACAATGACTTGATAGAGCTTGTGCTTCGAAGGAATGGCGCGAGCTCTACCCTTAGACGAAGGTAATTCATGCGACAACTGCCTATTCAGACCATGACCCCATAATGTTGAATACTGAACCCACCTAAGTGCACCATCGTTGCACAAAAGAAAGATGCATCATTTCTAAGAGAAGTGGGTAGCCTACCCTGAGTGTGAGAATCGGGTATGGTCTTCTTGGTTGCAATACCAACCTCTCGGTAGCCCCATATTTTGCCTTTTAGAAAAAATCAAAAGGTGTTGGATGGACCTAGTAACATGGAGTAGAGACACATTCGGGAACACTCAGGACCGTATAAACTTAAAGTAGGGGGAGTTAGAGGAGTTAATGGTAGCAAGGTATGGAGATAATTTGGTTAGAGTAAATGAAGTTATGAGGAGGTTTTTTGGTAGTAATGCTCTCAGTCCATCTGGCTCCCGGCGGGAGATAAGAACACCAAGTTTTTCCACCAACGAGCAAGCCAACAATATCGAAAGAATACCATTGAGGGGATACACAATACAAATGAGGAGTGGTGTACGGAAATAGAAGGGATTACAACTATTGTAGAGGAATATTATAAACGTTTGTTTACAGCTTCAAACAACTTTAATATGGAGGGTGTGCTGGATGCAGTTGATAGAGTAGTGACAAGGGGGATGGCAAAGAGCTTGGTTCGCTCATATATAGAGGAGGAAGTTCGGGTGACCCTCTTCCAAATGCACTAGTCTAAATCACTCGAACTGGACGGTATGTCCCATTTCTTGTTCCAAAAATACTGGCACATTGTGGGGCATGACGTCACTGCAGCAGTGTTGTCTGTGCTACACTCAGGGAGGTACTTGCATAAGATGAACTATACACATATTGTGTTAATTCCCAAAAAGAATAACCCACAATATATTATGGAGTATCAACCTATTAGTTTGGGTAATGTAGTGTCAAGAATTATTTCTAAGGTTCTTGCAAATCCTGTGAAATCCATATTACCTAATGTTATCTCTGACTATCAAAGTGCATTTGTGCCTAATAGACTTATCATAGAAAATACTACTGTTGCATTTGAAATGTTATGTAGGATGCGGAATAGAAGAAGAAGGAAGGTTGGGCACATGGCAGTCAAGCTAGATATTAGCAAGGCTCATGACATGGTGGAATGGAAGTTTCTTGAAAGAATCATGTTGAGGTTAGGGTTCTTGGTGCAATGGGTGCACCTTGCAATGTTGATGGTGTGATCAACTTCGTACTCTGTCTTATTAACGGCGAATCGTGGGGCTACATTACTCTCTCAAGAGGTATCAAGCAGGGAGACCTGTTGTCCCCATACCTATTCCTTTTCTGTGTCGAGGGGCTCTCTTCTTTGCTACAAAAAGCAACTGAAGCCCACTAGATGAATGGACTTCTCTCATGCCACAGGGGTGTGCGTATCTCACACCTTATGTTCGCTGATGATTGTCTGCTGTTTTGTGAAGCTAAAATTGAGGAGTGCCGCCAGTTGCTAAACTTGCTCACTCAATATGAACAAGCGTTAGGGCAGGCTATAAATAGACAGAAAACTAATTTGTTCTTTAGTTGCAACACTTGTCGAGAGGTTCAGGAAGTAATACGAATTATGTTTGATGCATAGGTAATATCTAACTATGAAAAATACCTTGGGTTGCCCATGGTGGGGGGAAAATCAAAAGTGAGCACTTTTAAAGAACTCCAGGAAAGGGTTACCAAAAAAGTGATGGGTTGGAGAGAAAAGAACATCTCCAAAGCAGGGAGGGAGGTTTTTATCAAAACAGTGGCCCAAGCCATCCATACATATTCCATGAGCATTTTCAAAATTCCTAGAATAGTTTGTGATGGCATGAACTTAATTTTGGCTAAGTATTGGTGGGGTCAGACCTGGAACGAACGAAAGATTCATTGGATAAACTGGGCTAAGCTGTGTACTCCAAAGGATAGAGGAGGAATAGGGTTCAGAGATATTCACGCTTTTAACCTTGCAATGTTGGCGAAACAGGCGTGTTGGTTGACTCACTCTCTATTCTATAGAGTCTACAAAGCAAGATACTTCCCCACATGCTCGTTCATGGAGGCAGAGGTGGGGAGTAACCCCTCTTATGTGTGGTGCACCCTACTTAGTGCTAGGGAATTGTTGAGAGAGGGCTCGGTATTGAGAATTGGGGATGGGCTCATAGTTGGCATTCAAGTCCATAAATGGCTGCCTCACCCCTCCAAAGTTTCGAGAAGGTGTGGACTTGTCATTAAAAGTGACTGATTTTATAGACCCACACACCAAATAGTGGGATAGGGTGAACGTCAACTCATGGTTCCTACCATAGTCAAGGGAAGAGGTGTTAAAGATTCATTTGGGGAATGTGGAGGCTCAGGAAAACTTGGTATGGAATGAAAACAAGTCCAACACATTCTCGGTTCGAACTGCTTACCATGTAACCCTTCGGTTGAAGCAACGGTCGAGGGGTGAACATTTTAGGGCATAGGATGACAAATGGGTTTGGAATAGGTTGTGGAAGCTACCCGTCCCACCCAAAGTCAGAAATTTCGTATGGAGGGCTAACTCAGATGTCCTACCCATCCGTGTTTGCCTAGCTCGAAGGAGAGTCTCCATTGACCCAACGTGCGTGATATGTGGAGTACAGGATGAGACCGCCATCCATATATTATGGCAATGTCCGCTAGCACGTGATGTATGGTCACTTGTTAGGGGGAAGCTACAGAAATGTGATACCTCGGCCCAGTCATTCCTCAGCCTAACTCGATCGTTGATGGAGAAGTTGCCCAAAAGAGACCTTGAGACGTGGGCCATGGTGGCATGGTCCATCTGGAATGCTTGAAATTGATTCCACTTTGAAGCAATCCAAACTCCTCCCCATGCAATTCTTAAGGGAGCAACCACGCTTCTGGAAGACTACCAATGGCTAGCATGTAGCCTGCATGGTACTTGAGCACCTAAGAGTGTAGAACTTTTGTATACTTTTCATTTGTTTATGTTGTCACTGTACTGTTGTCTTTATTTTTTAGTCTTGTTTGATGTAAGGACTGATGGGAGCGTGGTCAGAGGGACCCAGCCTGATAGTTTTGTTCTTTTGGCTTCGGTTTATTAATATACTTCTATCTTTTCCATCAAAAAAAAAAAAAAAAAAAAAAGGAAAAAAGAAAAAAGAAAAAAAGAAAAAGGTCATGGTTTATTAAAAAAATTACACAAGCTAACATTCTCAAACTGCCTGTATAAATTCTAGTCAACTTAGAAATTGTATCATCATTTTTACATTCATCTAATTAATGTGAGACCAATTCCATATATTGTACCATCATTTTTATATTCATCGAATGATGTGAGACTAATTCCATTAAGACCATATGTGTCTTAGGCTTAGCTTTCATAGGAACTACCCAAGGCATCCAAATTCACAGGATACAATTTATTTATTACATAATTTTTGATGTGTTCATTTATTACATAATTTTTGATGTGTGAACACAAAATCTATAACTGTTAGAGTGCTAGTTTTAACACATTTACACAAAATAATTGCAATTGGTCTTATTTTCATGTGGGAATTTTTATCCTATACTAGACATGATAACATGCATTAATAGGCAACCAATTAAGCATTTTAATAATTATGACATCGAATTGAAAATTATTCCTAAAAGAGATTTCCTACACACCAAGCTAATTCTAACCATTATATTATTACTATGTTTACATGGAATATTGAGTGAAAGACTTGGATTTTCCCCTTATCTATGTAGAGATTTACTAGAATTTTGAGAACAAATAGATATTTTCCCCTTTAGAGTTGCTAGAACTGTGAGGTAAGGAGGGAGAGAGCTAGAGAGAGCTTGGAGAGTTTTTCTTCCTTCTAGTTTTTGTGAGATGAGATAAATTAGAGCGGTCTTAGACTCTTAGGACCCATTTGGACGAGGGGGGGGGGGGAGGGGAAGGGGAGGGAGTAGAGTAGAGTTAGTTGAAAATAAGCTAATTTTGGGCCAACTCTACTCTATTCCCCCTCTCGCCCCCTCAATCCAAATGAACCATTAGGATTTTGCATGGCCGACCATGTGGCTAATTTTAGGCTCTAGTGTGGAGCTTGTGTCACGATGCATGATACTTTGGTATTACATGTGCCTAATTTTAATCGGTTGCAAGTGTAGGTGAAATTACCATTATATCCTTCCCTTGACTACCTAGTCATGCTATAATATATCAAGCATTGTATGTTGCATTATTGTAACTTATATACCATACTATAAGTTGAACATTTTATCTAGTAACTTTTAAAATTAACTTACGTAGAATTAAATAGTTACTAAGCATATATCACTCATTCTAAATGCGAGGGGTAATAAATTGTCCACCCAGTAGTGGGCCATTGACCGAAGGCCCAATAGGTAATAAAGAGGGTCTAGAAGAAGGAGGCCTACTCAGGCCCAACCCATCAAGCCACAAGTCATACCAAGGAGCCTCGTTTGGCCTAATTGCACTCGCTAAAGAGAGTTTCACCCAAAGTGGCTTGCTGAGAAGAGCTTACCCAAGGTATGTGGGTGAGGAATTACAATACTTAGGAATGCACTCCCAATTGAGCACATTCCTTCAGGTATGATTTTAATCATGAGGAATAATAGTAGTGGCAGTGTCAGAAGGAGACAACAAAGGCCCACACATTGATTGTTGAAGTGACCAGTCTGAATAGTGAACTAGACACATATTTCCACTATGATTTTAAAAAATAGGTGAGACACCTGATAGAGAAGGGCCCCTATCATTACAAGCTCACAATTTACACTTACATAAATAGGGGAACCACCAAAAAGAAAAACATTCAGAAAAATTAGAGGGGAAGCGAGACAAAAAGATAGCAAGAATATATCTTAACTTTCATGAGTGTTTTAGGCATTATATCTCCTCCACAATCCTATTTCAAGATTCCTTCTCTTTGGATCTCCCATTGTAAACTATTTTCTTGTTCCCACATATAGATAAATTGTGATACTCATTAAGCTTTACTTAAGTTAACTTGACCTCTACACTAGATTAATTTAACTAGGGTTACTTAGTTTAATTTAAGGTATTAAATGGTGTGGGACATTATATTAGGTTTTAAATTAAATTCAAACACATAGTTAAATTGGTTAATATAGATATGCATTTTTTCCTCAATATATATATATATATATATAAAGATATGCATTTGAATTTGATTAAGAAATTTAATAAAAAATTATACCAAAATTTTGCCATTATATATAATATAGGATTGTACTTTTGGGTGAATATCAAGTGGACTTTTTTTCTTTTAATGTTTCACTCTAGCTTTGAATTTTCTTGAGATATTCAAAGTAACTTAATAAAATTTATCATTTCTTAATAGCACAACAATAAATAATTTATCATGATATCAAAATGTAGTCTTGAGAACAAACCATATTTCCAGTTTATTTCACATTAAGAAAAAAGGTTACAAATCCCTCATGTTGGGACCCATTTATTAAGGTGAGTATGAGTTTACTTGTGAAGAAGAGTGTTTAAATTATGTTTAAATAATTAAATTCACAATTTTATAACAATTTAAATTTTTGGGGCAATCAATAATTTATTATAACTCTTGTCTGTCTTTTACTTGTCATGAAATTAGCTAGCCATGAGTATGAGTTTACTTGTGAAGAAGAGTGTTTAAATTATGTTTAAATAATTAAATTCACAATTTTATAACAATTTAAATTTTTGGGGCAATCAATAATTTATTATAACTCTTGTCTGTCTTTTACTTGTCATGAAATTAGCTAGCCAAAAGACTTAACAAACTTAGGGATTCAATTGATAAGCTGGCGGTAGTGGAATTGTTTATGGTGCCTTATGTTTATTGTTAAAATTGAACATCCCCCTTCGTTGACTATATGAACACAACATTCATTCTTCCTATTAATTAAGGATAAATAAAAAATAATTTACTTTTTTATAATTTATATTTAAACATTTTAAGCAAATCGTATGTAATGTTTGAAGGTTTCATTCTTCTTTGTTAATTTAGGAGAAATAAAATTTTTTTTTTAATTGAAAAGATTTCAAAATAAAGTATAGGTCCAATTGTCTAAGTTCAAGGAAAAATATAAATAACACGATAAAATGTGTATATAATAAACTCTCCCTCTGTATCACAAAGTCATTTCATTCCCCAGTTGGCAGTTATTTGCAATTTCGCGCCAAATAAGAGAGAGAAGAAGGAAATGGTACTGGTGTGTTTTGTGATTGACCTGCGGAGCTTACCTCCTCAGTTGCTCAGAGACGTAAAGCAGGTAAAAGTAAAACAATCCAATCGGAACCGTCCTCTCTCTCTCTCTCGATTGCTTCGCTTATTGTTCGTTTTCGCTCTTTCAAATTTTAAATGCTCCTTTCTGAAAGCTAATTTAATTGATTGATGAATTTTAAATTTTGTTCGTCAAAACAAAAATTGTCAGTCCTTACTAGAGGTAGCTAATTTCTACGCCATTTCGTCGGAATCTGAGAGTCTGAGAGATAAGATTGGGTTGTGCTACGTGTTCAGGAATCGCATTTCTTCTTCTGATGAGGTACTGTACTACACTCTACTCATCTCATCTCTTTTATATGCTAGTAATTTCTTGGCATGCTTGAAACGTGAAATGCAATGCACTGCACATGTTTGTTGTATTTCGGAAACAGCTGAAGATCGCTTACAGTCCCAGTCCTAGAGGGAACTTCGATCTACGCGACTTCCACCATGCTGTCAATCACTTGCCTACAGATTCTTTTCTTCCTGAAATCGACGATCCCGGGGGTTAGCAACTAGAAAGCTCTATTTTCTCACACTGTTTATTCTATATATATATATATATATTGCTTATAATTATTGGTTTAATTGTACCACTCCAAGCAGATCTAAAACTTTCAAACATTCTGAGTGATCAAGTTTTATATTCCTGGGGAGTTGATAAAGATATCGTGAGGAAAGTCATAGTCCTCAGCTCCTGCTTTCCACAATATGTAGACTCTCACTTGCAAAAATCTCTCATGGTTAGTCTTAGCCTAAAAAATATTTTTAACATTTCAATTTTTCCCCTTATCTTCGTGGCTCTTAACCTTTCAATCATTATTATTATTATTTTGGCTTTTCCTTTCCTAGGATGCTGCCGACAAGTGTGTTTCTGTTGAATTTCTGCTATTTGAGCAAAAATCAGGCCATCTCACTGATACTCTCCAAAATGTCAGCAATTTCCTCAGATCCATCTCAGATCTCGATAATTGCTCCCTTCAAACCTATCTTCCTAGTTAAGCTCTCTCTCTCACTGCGTAGGATGCTCCACTTTAATTACCAAGAATGATTACTCTTGTTTATGATTACTTACTAACGCAAACTGCTTAAGCTTTTAGGACTATGAATGATCAAAATCCCACTTGTGAACTTTTTTCTGACATATTTATTGAGGTTTTTATTTTTATTTTTTTAAAATTTTTTATTTTTTATGAAGTCACTAATTTGGGTCATAAACTCTTTCTTATAACTTTTGCATATGTCAAGTTTGTTTATGCTCAATCTTGGAATAGTGGAAGAACTTCATGACTGGGCTCCAATATATGCTTCTTGCAATTAATATAGTTTTCCTTTTCCTTCTGTGCGTGGATCATTGTCAAATATATAGCCTAGGTGAAGAGGTGCCATTTGAAGGGGAATGTGGTGTATAGTTTATGTTAAGCATTTAACAAACTTTTGCAGATGTCAGAGTGTTGCATGGCCTGGTTAAACAATGGATAGAGGATTTAAAGGATGACATGGAAAAACCATTACAAGCTCGTTTTCTCTTTAAGAACAACCTTGTAGGATCGATGAATCAGATCTCCTGCAACTTGTATGTATCTGTCAATAAAATAGTTGATGGGTTCAGTCCCAGTCAGGTATATATATTACAATTACTTTGTCTAAATTCTAAAGTATTCATTCATACATCATTCGTGTTGATGAACCACTTAATTGCAATTTAGGTAGAAAATTGAGAAAATCTTAAGTTGAAAGAAATCATATATATGTAGATAATTCAAGCTAAGCATCACATATATCTCAAGACACCAAATGATTACTGGTGATGGAAAATTTTTTCTATTCTGAATTCTATGTACTTGTATTTATTTATTTATTTATAATTTTTAAGTACCTTTAGAGTAAAGTTTGAAATTTTGACTTTGAACAATTGAGTCCCAGCATTGTGTATGAAGGTCTTTGATATTCTCAGTCAGTGAAACTGATCCTAAAATCTGGTTTTACCACTATTTAAATTTCAACAGAAAATAGGGAAAGCAGTTCAAAAAGACATACAGTTCTGATTTATGAACGGGTTATAAGCTTGTAAATTGTCTTTGCTTCGTAAACATATTGCATCAGTGTCAACAATAGCTCAATATAATGAGGTAAGTGGTGTGATGGGCTGCCAAATACTTCAAAGGCTAACAAGCATGCTTGTGGTATTTTTGGACAGCAATGAGGGGGAATCATGTTCAGAAACTTTTTTTGACAAAGTAATGATTTATTTAGCACACAAAGGCACAACTGTAACAAAGGCACAATTGTAGTCTCTGGAAAATATATAAGAGAAATGCAGAAAAAGACTATGATCTGAAATTAAAAGGTCTAGCACATTAGTAATGTTGAAGACTAGGGAGTTTTAGTTTGTTAATAATATGTAGTTCTAGAACTTATGAGAGCATGACTGGCAAAAGGTGGCTATATAATGTGATATCTATGCTTTAAGTTTCTAGTTATAGTACAAAATTGATTAAGAGATTTTTATTGTCCATTTTAATATCTTGATGATATCTGGTATTTGCCAGTATGCTCCTACATTATATATTGTGAAAGGAAAATAGTGGACATTAATCTATATATATCTTTTTGTTCAACAATTCTTCCTCTTTTTTGTTTTACCACTTTCACACCTCAAGGAAAAACTAGCATTTTGGTAATTGGCGGTACCTTGTATAGACATGCAGGTGTCATGGAATGCTGTTAGAAGATGGCATAAGAAACAGGATACATGGATATTCTTGTCCAGTCACTGGCCATGGTCTGGAAACATGCAATGTGATAGAAAACTCAGTGAAGGTTGGAGAAAAAACGCTCCTGTTTCTGCCGTCATTCCAGAGCTCTATGAAGTTTCAGCGAATTGCTTCAATTGACTTCCATGTTATTGAGCGGATTAGCTTGGGGTCTCTAAGTGAAGGTAGAACCGTAGAACTTAAGCTCTTTGACAGTACCATCAGTTCTCGTGCTTATTACATATTTCTATAGATGCTTGTATTTTTAATTAAATTGCAGCATCAGTTGTAGGGGCTGCTTCATGTGATGTAAGGAGTTGTGCTTGAACACATAAAGCTAGTATTAAGTGAATTTTGATAATTAAGCTTGGTTTCACCTATAGAAGATTACCCATATGGGTTGTACCTACTCTGATATACACATAAGCTGCATATCTTACATATTGATGACTGCTGCCAATTGCAACAATTAAGTATGAATTCTAAACAGTACTGAAAGTTACATATCATTACTACTTTGGCATTTGATGGCAAACATTCAACACCATTATTGTGGTGTAGTACAGTGACAGCAAGTTACTTCAATATCTCCTCTGTGATGACCATATCATCCTTTTACTGTAAATTATCTCTTTCTATTTGACACAGGCAGTATAATGGGTGATTCCTACTTCGTAATGCCATCAGCTTGTCATGAGGTAGAAGCTGCTTCAGATGACATTGATCAGTCAGAGTTGAATGCTCAAGGTGAGTGGAAGGCATCCCTTTGAGTATTTAATTGCAGTATGAATGCTTAATCAAAGACTTAATATAGGACGTTTCAATTTTGATTTATCATGGATATATTTGTCACCAATTCTTTTTGACCTTCATGTTTCTTCCATCTTTCTGAGTTGGACTATAATTTGGCAGTTTTTCAAGGGCTTTGTAGTGCTCTACATTCACTGGACCAGGGTTTGGTATGCTCTTCAAATTGTAATATAGAAACCATGAGAGAGGTTGCTTTCCATTGCTATTATATTCTTCAACCTTCAGACAATGGTCCAATGCTTCTCAGGGTGAAGACTAAGCTTCTTATCTTATATGCTAAAATATGGAGAAATTACACTTTACAATCCTAAACTATATATCTAATTACACTTTACACCCTAAATTATGGTCTTTGTTACACTTCGCATTCCAACGTTTTGCCGCTAACTTGGCTGGAAAAATATGGCACTACGTAAAAAGACCTAATTACCCATATTCTTAATCCCTTAAAAATAAAAGAGAAATTACACTTTATCACCCTAAAATATACTCATGATTACACTTTGCACCATAAACTTTGAATTTCCATCCAAGTTAACGGCAAACTTAACGTTAATGTGCAAAATATAACAAGGGTTATAGTTTAGGGTGTAGAACGTGCATTCAAAAAGTTTAAGGTACAAATGTAATATGGGGTATAGTTTAGGGTAATAAAATGTAATTTCCCCCTAAGATATTTGTTTTCTTAAATAACTGTGATTATAAACATAGCAAGCAAGGCATATTCTAGCTTATCTTTTCTACCACTGTATTTCTCTCTCTTTTGTATCTATTTTAACCAATTATAGTGATATCTGCAGCGTCTTGCAGGATCAGAGGAAGTCTCTCATGTTCCTGACCTCAATCGATGTATTCTTTCTTCTATAACTAAGGAAATTCGGGAGTCCATTCAAGCCTCCTTGTCAAAGGTCAGATTTTGTCAAAAGAAAATATTTTCCCTGGTTGCATTCTTATTTTGGAACCCCTGAGTTTTGTGAAATTGTAAAAAACAAACTTCCCATTTGATGGCTGAATAATTTAATTGAGAAAAAACCTCCCAAGTAGAAGTTACTGTATAGGACCATAGTTTTGTTAATGACTATTAGACAAGATTGTTCTGGTTTTCCATTGAATGCAGCAACCAAAAGCTGCACGCTGTACCAAAACGTTAATGACTGCTTTATTTGATACTGAGAGTGATCGTGCGGATCATTTGGTTCCTTCAGATCTATGGAAGAGTTAGAATACCAGTTTTGTATTGTACCTGATTTCCCCCCCATGTAAACTCACTAGATACACAATAGCATTACCCCCCGCCCCCCAAAAAAAAACAAAAAAAGGTTGGGTGCATATCATCATTTTTTCCTTACATCCTTTAACTTCCCTGCAGATTGAACTAAAAGACTATGATCCAATGCTGCATGAGAGAGGCTTCCATCAAAAACTAAACATGCTCGTTAAAGAAAGCTTACAATTTGGGTAATTTTTATCTTCATCAAAATTGATCCTTCATAGCATTTAGGAAGAATTACTCCTGTTAAGAGTTTAAAATTCTTCCTCCAAGAGCTCCCTGGACTACAAAGTTTGGGTAGCATTCTGACCATTTGTTAGTAAATTATTACATACACGAAAGATCTATATATATATATATATATATATATTTTTTTTTTAAATTTTTTTATTATTTATTTTTATCAAATAAGTAGTTTAATATATCACCTACCCTTTGGTGCAGCAAATTCTCACCAATATTTAACAAAGCCCATGAGTAGGAGGTTTATATGAACTTTGTGATAAATTTGGCTTGTACTTTTTTTTTTTTGTTAGATTAGGAAACAGATGCGATTAGTGTTGGATGAATGCTATTTACTAATGTACCCTTTCTATACTTTCTTCTGTAGCATTTGTGATGGATTTATTGTCTCTATTGTAGCACTCAAACTGAACATGTTTTATTGCAATTATCGGGGATTCCATGCAGAACTTTTGTATAACATGTTTCAAATTTTCATTGTCATTTGAGATATATAAGGATGACCTTATGTTTTGTAGTGACTCCATGCTAGGGCTGGCATTGTGCCTTAGATGCTACAGAAAAATTCACAAAATTAATTTGTCTTGGCGGATGTTACAATAGCCAATGTCATGCTCTTTTAGAGTTAGAAAATTGATTACATAATTTCAACTTCCCCATACAATGGAATTGGCCAAGTACATGGCAGTCAACAGAAGAGTTGGGCTGAGCTTGCTACACTCATCAGTTTTAATCATGATTAGCAGCAAAAATATTTTATATAAATGGTTAAAGCTCCTCTAACATCTGCCTCAAACACTTGAATTTTGTAGGTCAATACCTCCTAAATTTGAAGAGGCACCCTCTGAACCAAAGTTAACCCAACTTGATTCTTTAGAAGAGATGATACAATCCACTTCAAGACTAGATGTTGAACTCACAGAAGAGGAATTGTCAAAGTTGGATATGATTGAAGAAGACAAAAGGGGCACACATATTGCAGAAGAATGGGAGCAGCTGGTTGTCAATGAAGTTCCAAAGATATTTTCTCCCGTTTGTATATCCAAACCCAAGTTGGATCAATCAGTTCTATCGCCTTCAAGTAGTAATAGGCAGTTGGATGTAAAAACTTCAAGGATTTTAGAGAGACTGGAGGTGCCAAGACAGTTGAAAACAAAAGCAGTTTCTCCCATTAACACAGGCAGTGGGATGATGGATACCTGTGTTCCAATGAAGAAGCCTTTTATCCCATCTCAGTGCATTGATACTACAGACCAAGGCTCGACTACAAGCCAGTTAATGAAACCAAATTTCCAGAGATTAAAAAGGAAACATAAATGAAACAAAGGCTGCTACATTTTTAGATAATGGAGTTATCGTTGCAAAAATGGTCTATGAGGTTGGCGGGTTCTTTCCTTCCTATTTTCTTGTTCTTACTATTTCTCATGTCAAGGATTTTGATTGATATTAGGAAATACACGTATGGCAAAAAGATTTAATTGCTAGTCTTAGCATGTTCTTCGGATTAAATTTGATAATATCGTGTTGGATGATAAAATGATGAAGATAGGAATGGAAATAGTAACAATTAAATCATGAAGACTTAGGGAAAAAGCTTGCATACAAAATTATTGTTTTTCGACCATAATCTTATTCAATCAACTTAACATAGATTAGCCCACTCCATGCAAAGTTGGTTGGACGATGGCTTGGCTTGCATTTTACTTAAATTATTTTACTTAAATTAGAAAGCCTCAACCTAAATTATTTATTTATTTAAATTATTAGAAAGCGTTAAAAACATTTTTGGTTTGGAATGCATATTCCACACGAAATACTAGAATTCCACCAAAATCCCCTGTACTAGGACAAAATATTCCGGCCAGAATACTTATCAGAGAGCGGAACGACATTTAAAATATTGGTACAAGTCTAATGGCCTCTAGGCTCAAAATTAGTCCTGCACACTAACTTGTATAACAATTATTGCCTGCATATATAAAAGATGGTCTCCTTATAAAGTTTTACACATACGATAAACTGCTTCTCAATTTTAACATATTATCAGGGCTAGCATTCAAACCTTCCTAGCGTGTTTAGGATCAATCTCTATCTTCATTGGCGTTCCTTCGCTGCCTTTGCCTTCTTTGACTTGTCGTCATGTCGTCAAAACTCTATAGCGTCCCTCCCTCGATATTAGTAGCCACTAACCTCTACAAGACCACTACCTTCCTCAATACCACCATCTCTGAGCCTAAATTCAACTCACCATCACTACCATCCAAAAGATCTCCCGCCAATCTGATCAATGGTGGAAGAATCGACACCATTGGAGGTCGCATATACCAATCAAAATTTCTGAATAAATATCCATGCGCCACACGTCATCTGCTATCCTTACACGTGCCAGTCGCGTGACTTCTACCACATTGTCAACTCCATTCTGTGCCAGGTTAGTACTAGGCCTATCGTTACACCACGTCAGCGCTAAGTCCGTGCCTTGGAAGGTGTTGGTTGTTGAAGTTATATGTTAAGTGTATGAATGAGTTGAGAGATGGAATACGTTGAGACGTTTTCAAGATATTCATTTTCTCCTATTAGGACCATTTCAAGGGAGACTCTTCCTCCAATGTAAGACAATCAAGTCTAAGCAATACAAATTGGCAATTTCATTAAATGAACTAAAAGTGTGATTACAAATATCGGTTATTTTTAGAACCCTAAAGCAAATTCTATTGTCCCACGTGACCTTGTTTTATAGAGCGGCAGATTATGAGCACTAGCGTCAAAGTGCCCCTAAGCTAAGAATCTCAAATACCTTCTTTGTCAATCAATTTTCTTATACTAGTTCAACCACTTCATTACTATTGTTCCACAAAACACAATATTTTTGTGCCAAATACAACATGGGTGAACAAGTTTCTTGGGTCCTTGATAACATGTGGAGAATTCTGTCTCTCTTCTAAATTTGTTACCAAAAATTTTCTGTCTTTTATGAAATTTTCCTTGATTAGCTTAGTCTTGATTATCTATACTATCTATAACATAATTTCCCTTTATGATCTGAACTTTTTTGAAGGTCAAAAAGACCCCATTCAGGAACTAATGGTTTCTCCTACAAATGTTTTAGAGATATAGTCAATAATGTCAAAAAATTCTCCCATAAAATTCTCTTTTTTGAAATGGACTTTTATGTGTTTTAAAAATACCTCTACACTCAAAGTTTAAGCATAACAAATCTTGAGGATAACTTGGTAAAAATACATTTCTAACACTACCTAAAACTTTGCCTACAAAATAGGACCACTTTCCCACCAATCCATATCTTTAAAACAACTCTCTCTCTCTCTCTCTCTCATTTTGAATTTCTAGTTTCCTTAATCCCTACCTCACGCTTTTGCTTTGTTTATTTGTTTGTTTTATGAATTTTCGGTTCCTTGAATCCCTACTCTTATTTATTTATTTATTTTTTTTTGTTTTTTTCCTTCTCAAATCTCATTTTCTTTATTTTGAATTTGAAGAAAAAAAAAAAAAAAAACCCTACTATAAAACCATTACTATAACTTCTCATCTATATTCCTTAAATTTAGGCACTATTACATATCCTTATTTTTCTTTTTCTAAAAAATTATCCCAATCACAAGTTCTAAGAGATGACTATTTGAATTAGTAACATTTGTTCAAACATTAAAAAAAATTACCAACCCACATAATCATGAATCCATGATTCCATCAGGAAAAAAAAAAAAAAAACCATGAATCCATAATCAGTTGTTTACTAATAAAAATCGTACTTTCTTTGAGGAACAAAATGGTTGCCTTGTTGGAGGACCTAACAACAAGGGAATTTTGGACTCGACTCACTCTCACGAATCCAGGCTTGAAGGCCAAGTCAATCAAAGCTCAAGGTGACAAAAAGGGTCAAGGATCAATGTTAACAACAAATGTAAAATTTGGGGACTAAATTGCAAAATAATAATAATAATGATAACGATATATAAAAATTGTTATTTATCTATGTTTTCTTTATTTCAATCTACGAGTATATATTATTAAAATATTAATATAAGGGTGAAACTGAAACATAGTAAAGAAAAGCCGATTAGCCGTTTACTGGGTTTGGCAATTTGGGGATGACCATGAAAGCTGGTGAAGATGACGTTGCGGCGGGCGTGAAGGAGGAAGACGATTCAGAAGAATCTTTAGCAGCACGAATAATATCAGAAATTAAACCAGAAGAAGAAGAAGAAAAGACAGTGTTAGTGAAGGAAGAAGCAGGAGAATCGTTGGATGAATCGCAAAAGCAAAAATCTGAATTTATGAAATCGGTGGTTGAACTGGACGGCCTCTCCATTGCTATTCATTCATTCACGCGGAGGTTGGATGAATTGCAAAAGCATCTGGAATTCATCGAAAACACCATTGAGTCTAGGTCGAAACAATTGCTTCTCATCGAAAACACCAATCTGGTGGTGGTCGAAACAATTACGGAAGAATTAGAAGAAGAAAAAGAAGCAGCACAAGGGGGAGAGGTTCCTTCTTCTCGGGGTACCAAATCTGAAGTTGAATACCTCTGTGAGATGATGTGCAGCCGCAGCCTTCGTAAATATATAGTTTCAAATATGTCGGACGAAGCCAAACTCCGCGAAGAAGTCCCTGCAGCTCTCAAGTTTGCCCCTAAACCAGCGAAACTTGTATTGGACTGCATTGGACGCTTTTACCTTCAGGGAAGCAAAGCCTACACTAAGAACTCTCCCATGATTCCAGCTAGACAAGCTTCCCTTCTCATTTTAGAATTTTTCCTTCTCTCTGATTGTGATTGTGATAATGTCAATGAAAAGGAAAAGGATGAAGCCCACTCCGCCGCTCTCGCCTGGAGAAAAAGGCTTGTCACTGAGGGCGGTCTCTCCCGGGCCACTCCCATTGATGCCAGGGGTTTGCTTCTCTTTATTGCTTCTTTTGGTATCCCTTCTCGCTTTTCTAATCAAGATCTCCGGGATCTAATCCTCTTGACTACCCAAAATATCTCCACTGCTCTTCGCCGCTCTCCCCTTCTTCTTGCCAGGATTCCAGGTTCTATTCTCTGCCTTCTCAAGCTTCGTATAAATCAAATATTAGTGTTTTTTTTTTTTTAGTTGGGGGAGAGTTGAGTTACAATTTACAAGGCTGTTAGCGCATATTTCTTTGTTGAAACCTTGTTTACCGTCTAAAAAATCCAAACTTTTGTTGTATACTTTCTGAAAAATCCAAACTTTGTCAAATATTTTGTAATTTTGAAATGCTAAAACCTTTTTGCACTGAGCTGAATTAATTTGATACTATTGGCCACAAAGGATTGGTTCTTTCTTTTTCTGCAAGTTAAGTTATGCGCAATATTGGATTATTTCTAGCTAGTAGAGACTACATGAACCACCTTATGGCAGTTTGTTTTAAAGGTGGTAGAAAAATGCACTATATATATATATAATGGCTCAAGTCAAGCGGAAAAAATTTGTTTGGTGCCTGGATCATGGAAGATAACAATACATCTTCTACTCTCCTATCTCATTGTTAGGGGAGGCATCATCTCCATTGTTAATTATTAAAAAAAAAAAAAAAAAGTATCATCTCCGTTGTAGTAGTCTTATTGTACGAGTGTACAACCTCTGCTAGTGTTACCTTGTATTCCCAGTCCTATGTCAATAGGAGAGTTCTGTTAGGTTAGCAACATTGGTCATAATCATCTGATAATGCTAATGCCAAACAACTAGTATAAGTACTAGATTGTAGTTAGTTTGTGATTAATTTTGAATGCAATTTCTATTTATATATATATATATATATATAAATGAAAGCAATTACATAGATTAGCCTAGTGCTATTTTCAAGAGATGGATTTCTCTTAAGAAGGTTTTGTCACACCTTGTTCCTTGTTCTAAGCAATGCTCATTTCCCTTAATCAATTCTAAGCCTAAACAGCAGCCCCCTTAGAATCCCTGCATCACATTTTTCTTATCCATTGTTGTGAATGACTTGAACCTAATCTTAGCTCTGAAATTATGAGCACTGAATATAAATGATACTTAACTACGGCAACTAATTTGGTGGACATGATTCCTGATTAAATTATTCATTGTCATCTTCTATTTCGAGGTGTAAAGGCTCATGATAACTATTCTGAACATGGCTACAAAAATGGAGCTCTTGCATTGCTTTATGGTGTCCAACATTATATATATATATATATATATATTCCTCTTGGCATATGTAGATAATATTGCTTGCTCATTTTCTGTAATGGTCAAGTCTTTGTGATGTAATCTTCTACCTGTCACAGATATTATAGAGGAAATGATGAAAAATGGCAGGAGTGTTGAAGCTGTTGATGTTGCTTATACTTTTGGGGTTGAGGAAAAATTTCATCCTCAAACAATTTTGACATCATTTTTACGCAAGTCTAAAGAAGCATGGAAGAGGACAAGAGCAGTAGCACATGGTTCTATGGTACTGGTACGCTATATTGTTCAGCTTCTAATCTTCCTTGTTATTGTTATCACTATTTATCATGCATCCATGTGTTAAAAAAGTGGTGTGATGTCTTGTACAGAAAGAAGCGAATGAAAAACAATTAGCTGCTCTGAAATCTGTGATAAGGTGTTTGGAAGATCACAAGATTGATCCCACAAAGCTTCTTCCTGGATGGAGAATTAAAGAAAATATAATCAACTTGGAGAAAGAAATTTCTGATCTTGACAATAAAATTGAAGATAAGGTAATGTGGAAAAGAAAAGCAGATGAAATTCAGTCCTCAAATCAGATGAAGGGTCAAGGAATGAAGAGGTTGTTTTTTACTGCCAGAGCACCACCCCTGATGTCTCCTCCAGTTGGTGGCATTCAAGAACAAAGAGTTATTACACAAGTGGAAAGCAAGAGCTCATATGATGGGTTGATGCCAGTAAACTTACTAGATGGTGAACAATCTGGTCATGTCAGTAATTATCCTACTGCTTCATTTATACCACATGGATCTGGTGCAGGTTTCTTGCCTAAAAATGTTCTTGGCACAACGGTAATTGGTCCAGCATATGGATGGCATGGTCATGGAATTGGAGATGCAACATTTCGGGAGAGATCAATTGGGCAGGGCTTTGTTGGGCAACCTGCATCTTTAGAAGGTTTTCCTGGTCTGCCAAATTCCCCAAGATCTGTGGATGTGACTGATAGGAGTACAACCTCAGATCTTTATCGGTTTGCTGATACTGTATTGGAAGGTGAGGCAGGTCAGGGCAGCGGCTCTCATAAGGTTGGCCCTTTATCTGCTATTTTGCCTGCGCATAATTCGTATTACCTGTATTAAATAATACACAGTGCATATGTATAATTATCTTTGCTAGAGGAGTTGGTGGAAGGGTTGGATACCCTTATATCAGGGGAAGTTGCTTTGCATTTTTTAAAATCTAAATCACAATGGTTTTAGAGGTTTTTACAATTCAGTTAGTCGGTCAGTCAGCAAATTTTTGCATGCTGTTGGAGGGACAAGCTGCAGAAGTGTACAATGTGCTAGCTATCGATTTTTAAGCATTTTCTATTTCAATATTTTTACTGCAAACATTAATTTATTACAGTTAAATAATTCGTTTGGGGAGGGAGCGAGGGGGGTGGTTATAGGACAAAGTTTGCCGACAACCTAGTTTGGAGGAAGTTTCTCTGAACTGCGAAGTTGACAAGTGTCCTGGCCAACTTATAGCTTAACCATAGTTAAACTATTTTATCTTCACTCATCGGCTTAAACCGGTTTGGCTTGGAGAGAAAATAGTTTAATTGTGATTAAGTTTGGAGAAATGATATGTCTACAACATTTTTATAACATTTTTACAACAAATCTTAAATAGCAGGTTGTTATTAGTTGTTATTATTGGGGTAAAAAAGTAATCTTAACGTTAGTTTCAAATTTGAATTAATAACAACTAATCACCTGTGATTTGTTGTAAAATTGTTGTAGATGTAGCATCTCTCGTAAGTTTGGTTGAGTTGGTCATATGCATCACACATGATTTAGGACACTTGTCAATTTCCTAATGTGCCACAGCACTTTGGAGGAACTTCCTCCAAACTAGGTTGTAGGCAAACTCTGCTTGTGGTTTTATATGGTTAAGTTGCATTAATAATTGATTAATGAACAAATATCTCATAATGAGGTTCTGATTATGGAACACTACTTAAAAAGATAAATTTTGTGGAATACTCCATTGATTAATGAAGGTGGGACGTGTTCTTACGGAAATGGAAAGATTGAATGACAGCAAGACATTGGTTGAACTTCGTCTTCTGCTTAAACTGGTTGCTAAATTCCAAAAATGAAATATATATGAAACATCCTAAAAAGTGTTTCTCTTTTTTAATCAAAAAAAAAAAAAAATCAAAAGTGATAGAACTTTATTGATAAGATTCCAAGTGTACAATAGAGAGGAGAAAAGATGGCTTTTTCTTAATACAAGCTGAGGGTTCCTAACATTATTAGCCAACTCGTACGCTTACTTGTCAATGTATTGTCTATTTCACAAAAAGCATGGACTCGCTTACTTATCAGTGTATTGTCTATTTCACAAAAAGCATGCATCTATTCTAAGTTTCTAACCCATTCGAAATCTCCTTCAAGCATGGTTCTTGCAACTCAATTGATGCCATAAACTGTGAGTTGGCAAACTCCGCAATCAATTCCATGATCCATAGTTCGTGACAAGAGTGTAATGCTCTCAATAGAGCATGGCGACCATCCACAATGGGTTTCCTTGGCAAGGAATTAATTGAGTATGGACTATAATAGGAGAATCATGACTATCTATAAAAATAATGCCCAAACTTGCATAATTGGTGACTTCAAAAAAGGCCAGTGCCATGTCCAGTTTGAGATGAGGAGAAATAGGAGCTGTAGTTGTTGAATCACTTTTCTCAACCTAAATACTCAATGGTCCTAAATTGAAATTTTAAGTCAAAACACCAAAAATTTCACAAAATCCTATTAAGTAAAAAAACATAAATAAGAAGCTAATCAACATTGAAACCCTTTACTTACTAACCCAACTAGGGGTGTGTACTGGTCAAATTGGGCAGGTAAAAGCTAATATTTCTATCCAATCTGCCACTAGCAGGTTGGGAATATTCCAATCCGCCTCTGACCCACCAAAGTTGAAATTCGGCAGATTAGGCAGGTTGTGTGGGTTGGTATTAACAATGTTATTTTTTTTAAAAAAAAATTATGACAATCTACAATTTATTATTGCATAATCTTAAAATATAACTAATGTACACAAAAAATCAAAGGTAGATTTTATTGAATAATCTCAATTCCAACATAAATATAGGGTCAATAAAAAAGAGATATATCATCGCTAATAGACCTTGTCTCCATAAAAAAAGAAAAAGAAAAAGAAAAAACAATAGGTTGTTACCTTACAATTGAGGAAAATTGAATTAACAAACTCAAAGTCTAAACATTCCCAAAGCCACATTAAGGATATAAAATAATAACATACCAACATAACAAATAAACTTCAAAATGGTATGCATGGTTTCAATATTTACAAGAATATGTGGACCCAAATCAAAAAGACAAACAACATAATCAATAAAAATATAGATACAAACATTAAGCAATATAAGACATAAAAACAACTACCTTTGTGGTTGTCTAGGAGAGTACACAGTTGATGGAATGTGAAGAATTGAAGGGATTAAAAAAAAAAAAAAGAGGTTTCAAAAAGGTTGAGGAAGAAAAAGACAAAACAACATGAAAAAGGGAGGAAGAGGAAGTGGCTGAAGGCAGGGGCGTAGCCAGGATTTTTTACATGGGGGGGTCGATTTTTGATGACGATGATTATCATTGTTGTATAGACAATCTATATTTTTATGTTGATATGGAGTTTCTTTGAGATAAGCTTGTTGGATTTTATCTTGTTTGTTGATAGAAAATTCACATATTTGTTTATGTGATCCTGGATCACGATCTATTTCTTCAGATTGAATTCTTGAACATTTGGAGGGGTGTTCATCATGCATTGAAGTATCAACATTTAAATCTACAGCCACATTTGTTTCTATAGCCACAGGTGTCCTAAATTCTGAATTGCTAACATCTTTTTTCTTAAAGAATGCATCAATTGTTTTTCGTTTGCTCATAATTCTTTTAGCTTTAAGAATATGACTAAAAAATTAACCTAAAAACAACTTAAAAAAAAAAAAAAATAAACAAATCAATCAAAAGTATAAACAAACAACATAAACCAAATACCTAGACTCTGTGACAGACTCATGGCCCACCACTCCAATTTCCTTCCATAGATTAATTTTTTTTTTTATTATTATTATAATTTACTTGCACAATGCAAGCCGACAAGCCCCACCCGGCCCCCACTCAAAGGACAAGACAAACAACACAAAAGCCAAAAGGGAAAATGCTGGCTTGAGTCTTAGAATCAATTGATCAAATAATAAAGAATACAATAACAACAAACGCAAAAAGACAAAAGACAAAAGACAAAGTAATAAGTATAAATTGCTTTGCTGGTAAAGGGAAATCACATACTAACATACACATATTTCATATTTCATATTTTTATTCAAGTATTAGTATTTAGTTCAGTACTTCAGTTGTAGAGAAAAAGAGAGAGAAGTCAAGTAAAGAATGAATGAGATACCTTGACGAGGCAGCGGCGTCACGGTGAGCTGGTGGAGGCAGCGGCGTCACGGTGAGCCGGCGGGGTTTCTGAGGCAGTTAGGCAGAGGCGTGAGTCGGTGAGCGTGACACTATTGGAGTTGGAGACATGAACTAAGAAGGTAAAAAACTAAGGGTAGGGGCGTAAGGCAGAGGCGTGAGGTGAAGCGTGAATGAAGATTGTTCATTTGTTCTCTCTTTTAAATTGTTCAGACTGTGAGGATTGAATGCCTTTTGTTTGTGTTTAATTAGGTATTTTAGATTTTGGTTTGGGCTGGGCTGGAAGTGTTATGGTTTAGAAAAGAATAATTTGTTTGCTTAGGGAATTGGGGCTGGCTGGTGGGGTGGATGTGGGCCAAGTTTTTTGGTAAGGCTTGAAGTTGTATTGGACTAAAAATTTAGAACTCTAGAGAAATGGTTGACAAAAATATGGGGGGGGGGGGGGAGAGATCTTAACTCTTGGGGGGCCAGTGTAATTTTCTGACATAGTTTATTGGAAATTTGAAAAATTTTGTGGGGGCCATGGCCCCCCCAAGGAGCCAAGTGGCTCCGCCCCTAGCTGAAGGTAATAAAATAATAAAGTATACATGCCTTTATGTCGAACCCCATTAAGAATTTAATTATAAACATAACACCAACTATGCCATTGTCCATTATTTTGTAAGATCTGCTATGTATTCAAACTTAAGGAGCCACCCTTGTACTTTTCAGGACAGTCTTTTGCTCGGTGGCCACTTTTTTTGCAGATAAAGCAATCTTGTCCCTGAAAAAGACCAAGCAGTAAATCAAACACCCAGATATGGATGATGATCAGAATCAAAGGCCCATCATAAATAGATAAATGCACAGATGCACATGAGCACCACAAACACATATGCACGAGCTAGTGTGCACATTACATGTATGTATGTGCAGAACATATATACAACTTAGGGTAAATATAACAACAATTAGTAGCGCAGGAAATAAGTCCTACAATAAATAATAATAATAATCCAATATTAATTCAACGAACCTTTGAGCATTGCTTTGCATTGTGCTCCAAACTCCCACAAACAAAGCAAGGTTTCTTCCGCTTAGCTGCTGTACAGTTTGCCACTGTATGACCTTCTTCACCACAATTAAAGCATGCTCCCCAACCGCTATCTGGGGGATCAAAATACCTTGGCCCCCGCTGAGAGAATGGAAATCATAGAGATACCAAACTAAGCCTTTCAATAGGAATTGTATTTTCAAAATTGGCATTTGAGAGCAAATATTTGAACTCACAAGAAGCTTCCGAAACACAATGTTGTCGGTTATTTCAACGGCATTTGATCAACTGGCTCAACCATATTTGAGGCTTCCACTGTCTCCTCCTTCTCTTTATCGTTCACAACAACGACCTAAGGCAATATAAGTTTCCAAAACAGTCATATACAAAATTCTCATGACCCACCAAGTAAGCCAAAAGACCATTTTTACTCAATTTTTGAAATGGGAAAACTTATATCCGCATATCCAATATAGAAATATCAAAATTTTAAAATATACATACAAAAATAAAAAAGGCAAAACTTAGGTACAATTCCTTAATGCTATACATTAAGTTCTCAATTATATTCAAATCCAATGAAGCACAAATATTGTTATCTTTTCCAAAGACAATTAAAATCAGAGTAATGCTACAGCCACAATCTATTTTACTATATTTTTACAAACTATGGATGTGGCAAATTGAGCCCACCATTATCATCACTTTTTTTGCTTACCAATAGTCTGTGGTTTTAGCATTTTTTCTAAATTCAATGCAGCTATGAGTTTGAAATTAATTGGGAACATAATGTAGTGAACCTAAAAAACTATACCTAAGTTTCAGGCACAAAATATAAATATATAAAGCATAATTACAATCACTTTCAGTTCAACATGTTTCTTCTTCACCTAAAGTTGGCAAAAATTAACAGCTAGGGTTGAAGTAAAATTGGCGAAACAAAAAGAGCCTAAGATATTTATAAAAAAAAAAATAAAACTCACGATTGGTCTTGATCTTCCATCTTCTTAATCTTCTTAACAATTTTCTTCTTAACAATTTTCTTAACAATCTTCTTAACAATTTTCTTCTTAACAATTCTGCCATTGCCACTGGAGATTCAACCACCTCCCCTTCCAATACAGACGAAGAAGATCCATTGCCACCGCCGTCAATTGCTCCCTGAGTTCCATTCAAAACGCCGTCGTCAGCGGCGGCGGCGTCGGGAACCAACTTGGCGGCGCGCATCACAGCGCCTTCTCGACGATCTTCAGGCTCAAATCTTCGTTCGCCACTTCGTCGTCGTCGTCGTCGTCGTCGCTGCTCAGTACCAAGAAGGAATTCGATGGCTTGGCAGAGCCGCTGGGTTCTGCTTCGTCTTCTTCTTCGAGATCGAGCTTCGCTTTCCGCTTCTCTCTCTTCCCCATGCTCGATGATAATCGGTACCAGCTGTTCGGACGGCGGCAATTGTAGAAAGAATGAACGAATTTTTGGACTGAGTTTAGGGTTTGAGTTCGCGAAACGTTTTAATTTTTTTTTTATTATGAATGAATATTTGAGATTAACGGCTCTGATTTGATTTCACCGTGCTGCTTGCTTTGTTCTAAGCTTCACACCCCTTGCGATTGCTCTATTTTTTTTTTACTCTATAATAATAGCTTCAATTTATTTATTTTTATTTTTTAAACAATTGAAAGCACAGAAGTCGGTGGGTTTGAGATGACCATGGCTCATCAACCAACT
>NW_027069738.1:224887-245225 GCF_002906115.3 Quercus suber
TTTTAGTGACCAAGTACTTGGAATGTTTTAGAAAGTAGACATTCCGAGCTTGAATTTGAACACAAATTTTGAATTTTTTTGACTTAAATCAATAGATTTATTGTCGTTTGAATATGCCCCGAAATTCGGATTCCGACTACGTGTCGATAGAAGGGCGAAAAAAAATTGAAGTCTAACGTTCTGTTGATGAATTTGGTTTTAAAATATTTTTCCTATATCGGCAGATCAACCAACGCAAAATCAAATTTTTGATAGAAAAATACATTGGTGGCAAGTTATTCATGAGACTTAGTCACTTTGAAAATGTGTTAAAAAGTGACCTTTGGTCACCGTTTTGACAATAACTTTTGAACGGTAAGAAATTCTTAAGCGCGGTCATAATGTTTTAGAAGGTGGACATTCCGATCTTGAATTTGAACAATTATTTTGAATTTTTTGACTCAAATCAAGAGATTTGTTGTCGTTTGAATATGACCCATCGAGTGACTCGAAATTTTGATTCCAACTAAGTGTTGATAGAAGGGTGAAAAAATGGAATTCTAACGTTCCGTTGACGAATGTAGTTTGAAAATATTTTTTCTATACCTTGAGACCAATCCACCAAAAATCAAATTTTTGGTAAAAAATATGTTAGTGGATAGTTATTCACGACACTATATCGCTTTGAAAATGTGTTAAAAACTGACCCTTAGTTACCGTTTTGACAATAACTTTTGAATGGTAAGGAATTCCTTGACAAGGTCTAATTTTTTAGAAATCAGACATTTCGAGCATGAATATCAACACAAATTTTGAATTTTTTCGACACAAATCATGAGAGTTATTGTCATTTGAAAATAACCCACTGATTTACCCGAAATTCGGATACCAACTATGTGCCGATAGAAGGGCATAAAAATGGAAGTCTAACGTCCCATTCACGAATTTGGTTTTAAAATATTATACTTATACCTTAAGAAAATCCACACAAAATCAAAATTTTGGAAAAAATATGTTAGTGGCAAGTTATTCACGAGACTTATTCGCATAGAAAATGTGTTGAAAAGGGACCGTTGGTCACCGTTTTGACAATAACTTTTGAACAGAAAGGAATTCTTAGACGCAGTCAAAATATTTTAGAAAGAAAACATTTTGAGCTTGAATTTCAACAAAAATTATGAACTTTTTCAACAAACATTATTAGAGTTATTGTCGTTTGAAAAATGGCCCACTGAGTTACCCGAAATTCATATTCCAACTATGTGCTGATAGAAGGGCATATAAATGGAAGTCTAATGTTTCGTTCACAAATTTAGTTTTCAAATATTATACATATACCTCAAGACCAATCCACACAAAATCAAATTTTTGGTAAAAAATATGTGAGTGGCTAGTTATTCATGAGACTAAATCACTTTGAAAATGTGTTGAAAGGTGACCATAGGTCACTGTTTTGACAATAACTTTTGAACAGTAAGGAATTCTTTGATCCGGTCCAAATATTCTAGAAAGTAGACATTTCGAGGTTGAATTTCAACACAAATTTTGAATTTTTTCGACACAAATGATGAGTGTTATTGTCATTTGAAAAATAACCGACCGAGTTACCCGAAATTTGGATTCCATCTATGTGCCGATAGAAGGGCGTAAAAATGTAAGAATAACGTTTCGTTCACAAATTTGGTTTTAAAATATTATACCTATACCTTGAGATCAGTCCACACAAAATATAATTTTTGAAAAAAAATACATTAGCGGCTCGTTATTCATGAGACTTAATTGCTTAGAAAATGTGTTGAATAGTGACCTCTGGTCACCGTTTTGAGAATAACTTTTGAACGGAAATGAATTCTCATACGCGGTCTGAGTGTTTTAGAAAGTAGACATTCTGAGCTTGAATTTCAACACTAATTATGAATTTCTTCAACAAAAATTATTAGAGTTATTGTTGTTTGAAAAATGGCCCACCGGGTTACCCAAAATTCATATTCCCACTATGTGCTGATAGAATGGCGTAAAAATGGCAATCTAATGTTTCGGTCACGAATTTGGTTTTCAAATATTATACCTATACCTTGAGATCAATCCACACAAAATCAAATTTTTGGAAAAAAATATGTTAGTGGCTAGTTATTCACGAGACTTAATTGCATAGAAAATATGTAGAAAAGTGCCCTTGGTCACCATTTTGACAATAAATTTTGAACGGTAAGGAATTCGTAGACGCGGTTTGAATGTTTTAGAAAGTAGACATTCTGAGTTTGAATTTCAACACAAATTTTGGATTTTTTTTTTTTTTTTTTACATTAATTATGAGAGTTATTGTGGTTTGAAAAATGGCCTAACGAGTTACCCGAAATTTGGATTCCAACTATATGCCGATAGAATGGCGTAAAAATGGAAGTCTAATGTTTTGTTCATGAATTTGGTTTTCAAATATTATACCTATACCTTGAGACCAATCCACACAAAATCAAATTTTTGGGAAAAAATACATTAGTGGATAGTTATTCACAAGACTTAATTGCTTTGAAAATGTGTTGAAAACTGACATTTGGTCATCATTTTGACAACAACTTTTGAACGGTAAGGAATTCTTTGACGTGGTCTAAATATTTTAGAAAATAGACATTCCGAGTTTGAATTTCAACAAAAATTTTAAATTTTTTGACACAAATCATGAGAGTTATTGTCATTCGAAAAATAGCCCACTGAGTTACTCGAAATTCGGATTTCAACTATGTGCTGATGGAAGGGCGTAACAATGGAAGTCTAACGTTTCATTCACAAATTTGGTTTTAAAATATTATACCTATACCTTGAGACCAATCCACATAAAATCAAATTTTTGGGAAAAAAATACATTAGTGGCAAGTTATTCACAAGACTAAATCGCTTTAAAAATGTGTTGAAAAGTGACATTTGGTCACTGTTTTGAATATAACTTTTGAACGGAAAGGAATTCTTTGACACAATCTAAATATTTTAGAAACTAGACATTTCGAGATTGAATTTCAACACAAATTTTGATAGCCCACCGAGTTACTCAAAATTCGGATTGTTTTGTTCACGAATTTGGTTTTCAAATATTACACCTATAACTTGAGATCAAACCACACAAAATCAAATTTTTGGAAAAAAATAAGTTAGTGGTTAGTTATTTGCGAGAATTAATTGCTTAGAAAATGTGATGAAAAGTGACCTCGGGTCATCGTATTGAGAATAACTTTTGAACGGTAAGGAATTTGAAGATGCGGTCTAAATGTTTTAGAAAGTAAACATTCTGAGATTGAATTACAACACAAATTTTGAATTTTTTTGACACAAATTATGACAGTTATTGTCGTTTGAAAATGGCCCACTGAGTTACCCGAAATTCCGATTCCAAGTATGTGCCGATAGAAGGGCGTAAAAATGGAAGTCTAACATTTCGTTCATGAATTTGGTTTTCAAATATTATACCTATACCTTGATATCAATCCATACAAAATCAAATTTTTAGAAAAAAAATGCATTAGTGGCTAGTTATTCATGAGACTTAGTCACTTAGAAAATATGGTGAAAAGTGACCTTTGGCCACCATTTTGACATTAAATTTTGAATGGTAAGGAATTCATAGATGCAGTTTGAATGTTTTAAAAAGTAGATATTTCGAGCTTGAATTTCAACACAAATTTTGAATTTTTTCAAAATTAATTATGGGAGTTATTGTGATTGAAAAATGGCCCAATGATTTACCCGAAATTCGGATTCCAACTATTCGTCGATAGAAGGGCGTAAAAATGGACATCTAACATTTCGCTCACGAATTTGGTTTTGAAATATTATACCCATACCTTGAGACCAATCCACACAAAATCAAATTTTTGGTAAAAAATACGTTTCTAGCTAGTTATTCACGATACTAAATCATTTTGAAAATGTGTTGAAAAGTGACCTTTGGTCACCGTTTTGACAATATCTTTTGAACGGTAAGGAATTCTTTGACGCGGTCTGAATATTTTAGAAAGTAGACATTTTGAGATTGAATTTCAACACATATTTTGAATTTTTTGGACACAAATCATGAGAATTATTGTCATTTGAAAAATAGCCCACCGAGTTTCCCAAAATTCAAATTCCAACTATGTGCCGATAGAAGGGCGTAAAAATGTAAGTATAACATTTCGTTCACAAATTTGGTTTTAAAATATTATACCTATACCTTGAGATCAATCCACACAAAATAAAATTTTTGGAAAAAAAATACGGTAGTGGCTAGTTATTCACAAGACTTAATTGCTTAGAATTTGTGTTGAAAAGTGACCTTTGGTCACCGTTTTGACAATAAGTTTTGAGATGTAAGGATTTCTTTGACGCGGTTTGAAAGTTTAAGAAAGTAGACATTCCGAGCTTGAATTTCTACACAAATTTTGAAGTTTTTCGACACAAATTATGAGAGTTATTGTCGTTTGAAAAATGCCCCACCAAGTTACTCAAAATTCAGATTAAAACTACGTGCCGATAGAAGGGCGTAAAAACGGAAGCCTAATGTTTTTTTCACGGATTTGGTTTTAAAATAATCTACCTATACCTCGAGAACAATCCACCCAAACTCAAACTTTTGGTAAAAAATACGTTAGTGGCTAGTTATTCATGAGACTAAATTGCATTGAAAATGTGTTGAAAAGTGAACTTTGGTCACCGTTTTGACAATAAATTTTGAACGGTAAGGAATTCTTTGCCAAGATCTGAAAATTTTAGAAAGTAAACATTTTGAGCTTAAATTTTAACACAAATTTTGAATTATTTTGACACAAATCATGAGAGTTATTGTCATTTGAAAAATGCCCCCTTGAGTTACCAGAAATTCGGATTCCAACAATGTGCCGATAGAAGAGTGTAAAAATAGATGCCTTTTTTTTCACGGATTTGGTTTTAAAATATTATTCTTATACCTCAAGAACAATCCACCCAAAATCAAACTTTTAGAAAAAAATACTTTAGTGGCTAGTTATTCACGAGACTTAATCGCTTAGAAAATGTGTTGAAAAGTGACATTTGGTCACTGTTTTGACAATAATTTTGAGATGTAAGGATTTCTTTTACGCGTTTTGAAAGTTTTAGAAACTAGACATTCCGAGCTTGAATTTCAACACAAATTTTGAATTTTTTTGACACAATCATGAGAGTTATTGTCATTTGAAAAATGCCCCACCGAGTTACATGAAATTTGGATTCCAACAATGTGCCGATAAAAGGGCGTAAAAATGGAAGCCTAACATTTTTTTTACGGATTTGGTTTGAAAATATTACACCTATGCCTCAAGAATAATCCACTCAAAATCAAACTTTTGGAAAAAAATACGTTAGTGCGCTAGTTATTCACGTGACTAGATCGCATTGAAAATGTGTTGAAAAGTGACCTTTGGTCACCGTTTTGACAATAAGTTTTGAACGGAAAGAAATTCTTTGCCGTGGTCTGAAACTTTTAGGAAATAGACATTCCGAGCTTGAATTTCAACACAAATTTTGAATTTTTTCGATACAAATCATGAGAGTTATTTTCGTTTGAAAAATGCCCTACCGAGTTACCAGAAATTTGGATTCCAATAATGTGTTGATAGAACAGCATAAAAATGGAAGCCTAACGTTTTTTTTTCATGGATTTGGTTTTAAAATATTATACCTATACCTTGAGAACAATCCACCCAAAATCAAACTTTTGGAAAAAAATACGTTAGGGGCTAGTTATTCACGAGACTAAATCGCTTTAAAAATGTGTTGAAAAGTGACATTTGGTCACCGTTTTGACAAAAACTTTTGAACGGTAAGAAATTATTTGATGCGGTCTGAAAATTTTAAAAAGTAGACATTTTGAGCTTAAATTTCAACACAAATTTTGAATTTTTTCGATACAAATCATGAGAGTTATTTTCGTTTGAAAAATGCCCTACCAAGTTACCCAAAATTTGGATTCCAATAATGTGTTGATAGAACAGCGTAAAAATGGAAGCCTAACATTTATTTCATGGATTTGGTTTTAAAATATTATACCTATACCTTGAGAACAATCCACCCAAAATCAAACTTTAGGGAAAAAATACGTTAGGGGCTAGTTATTCACGAGACTAAATCGCTTTGAAAATGTGTTGAAAAGTGACATTTGGTCACCGTTTTGACAAAAATTTTTGAACAGTAAGAAATTCTTTGATGCGGTCTGAAAATTTTAGAAAGTAGACATTCTGAGCTTAAATTTCAACACAAATTTTGCACTTTTTCGACACAAATCATGAGAGTTATTGTCGTTTGAAAAAAACCCATCCGAGTTACTCGAAATTCAGATTCTAACTATGTGCTGATAGAAGGGCGTAAAAATGGAAGCCTAACATTTTTTTTTGTGGATTTGGTTTCAAAATATTATACCTATACCTCAAGAACAATCCACCCAAAAACAAACTTTTAGAAAAAAATACGTTAGTGGCTAGTTATTCACGAGACTAATTCACATTGAAAATGTGTTGAAAAGTGACTTTTGGTCATTGTATTGACAATAAGTTTTGAATGGTAAGGAATTCTTTGCCGCAGTCTAAAAATTTTTAAAACTAGACATTCTGAACTTGAATTTCAACATAAATTTTAAATTTTTTTGACACAAATTATGATGGTTGTTGTTGTTTGAAAAATGCCCCACCGAGTTACCCAAAATTCGGATTCCAACAATGTGCCAATAGGAGAGCGTAAAAATGGATGCGTAAGGTTTTTTTTTCATGGATTTGGTTTTAAAATATTATACCTATACCTCAAGAACAATCAACCCAAAATCAAAATTTAGGAAAAAAATACGTTAGTGGCTAGTTATTCATGATTCTAAATCACTACAAAAATGTGTTGAAAAGTGACCTTTGGTCACCATTTTGACAATAAGTTTTGAACGGTAAGGAATTCTTTGTTGTGGTCTGAAAATTTTAGAGAGTAGACATTGCGAACTTGAATTTCAACACAAATTTTGCATTTTTTTTTGCCACAAATCATGAGTTATTGTCGTTTGAAAAATGCCCCATCGGGTTGCTCAAAATTCGAATTCCAACAATGTGCCGATAGAAGGGTGTAAAAATGGAAGCCTAACATTTTTTTTTTCACGGATTTGGTTTTAAATTATGATATCTATACCTTGAGAACAATTCACCCAAAATCAAACTTTTGGAAAAAAATGCGTTAGTGGCTAGTTATTCATGAGACTTAATCGCTTAAAAAATGTGCTGAAAAGTACCTAATAAGAAGAATATTCTACCTGGAAGTGTTTCCACTACTCTGAAGAATCATACAGCTTCAAAAGTGCATCTTTCTGAAAAGAAAGCCAATTTTTTGGCTTCTGCCCTAAAAGGAAGGTATGTACAGAAAGTTCAATCTATTTGTTGAAGCACATATATAAATGTATACAAATACCCAATTGAAACATTTGTTTATTTTTTCATTTGAAGGAAACTATTTGATGAAGCAATTCATCAGACCACATCTGAGAAGGTATCCAATATTTTGCTTTGTACTGAATATAAAGTAATCAATTCTGGCCAGATCATATTTTGTGCAAAGATTAGAAACTTGCAACTTATCTTAATTCACTTTCTAGGAAATGTAACTAATAGTTGTTTGTTAGGGGACGAAAATAATACTTTCTCAATTGTACTATAAGAGATTTGGAAAATTATGAGGCTCAGGTACCTAGATAAAAGATGGGTTTTCATGTTTGTAAAGAAGCCTAATAGGCTTTGTTGCAGGAATAGGTGAGGTTTTCTGGAACTTTTTTTTTTTTTTTGAATTTATTATTTTTTGAAAGATTGAACATGTTAACTAGTGTGTTTGCTTCTTTTTTTATTCCTAATTCAAATTATGGAATCATTTTCATTTTCAGAGGAAGTGCATTTCAAATGATACCAATGTAACAGTGCTTTCAGAAGTGGTACTTTTATCTTTTATTGTTAATTTAATATCCTGTTTTGGTATAATTTAGCATTCAAAAGATGTGACTGAAGTCAATTGATATCCTGTGTAGGAAAATGAAAATCCATTAGCAGTTGTCATGAAGGATATAGAATCTACTTCTCCATTGCAAAAGGTTATGTGCAATTAAGTTGGTAATATCAAGACAATTTCCCCACATGCTTTTTTAATTTATTGATATCTAGAACTATTTTAGTTCTTTTACATGAAGCTTTCCCATTACCAATTTCCACTTTCTGATTATAAATATATATATATTTTTTTTTTCTAAAATTTTATGGCTAGTGAGGTTTTTGTTTATGGTGAGGACTATCATGAGCAAGATACTTCCTATGTCAATGGTAGCAGTAAGGCCTTATCTTTTGCTAAAGGTTGGTAGCATGTGAATGTGTTTTTTGAATGTGTTTACTACTACCATTGACATAGGAAGTATCTTGCTCATGATGGTTCTCACCATAAACAGAAACCTCACTAGCCAGAAAATCCTAGAAAAAAAAAATTATAATCAAAAAGTGTTTCCACATATTCAAACCGTAAAATAATTGGATCACCTTAATATTTTGTATAGTAACCTTATTTGGTATTGGAGTTTTCACTGCACTAGAAATTGGTAATGGGGAAGCTTCCTGTAAAAGAATTAAAATAGTTCTAGATATCAAAAAATTAAAAAAACATGTGGGGAAATTGTCTTGATATTACCAACTTAATTGCACATAACCTTTTGCAATGGAGAAGTAGATTCTATATCCTTCACGACAGCGGCTAATGGATTTTCATTTCCTACACAGGATATCAATTGACTTTAGTCACATCTTTTGAATACTAAATTTTACCAAAATTGGATATTAAATTAACAATAAAAGATAAAAGTACCACTTCTGAAAGCACTGTTACATTGGTATCATTTGAAATGCACTTCCCTTGAAAATGAAAATGATTCCATAATTTGAATTGATAATTATTCTTCACTTTTAAAACAAGATACTTTAAAAAAAAAAAAAAAATTTGGGAGTAGGTAGGAGTCAAACTTTTCCCATTTGAGCAAACGAGTATCTAACTTTAAATTTAATTGATATTATTCATATTTAAAAGTTTGAATGGGCATATAGTCTTTTTTTTTTTTTTTTTTTAAAGAAGAAAATGGACATATAATATTATTTGCTATACTAGCATTACTGATGTTTGAATGTACTTAGAATCTTATTTGCATGCAATATTTTCAGTCAATCATATTTTAAGCAATAGATCAAAGGTAGTATTTTCTATAATGACTTTGAATTAAATAATCAAAGGTAGTATCTAGCAATAATCATATTCTTTGTGGTGCCTAGTGGATGTAGTTTGAATCCTACTTCTCCCATTAACTACCCATCTCAAAAAATATTGTCACTTTTAATTTATGAGTACTGCCACAATCACAAATTATTTCACAACATTTTTACAAATTTTTTATGTGACAAATTCTTATTGATTCTCATCTAGGTTCATTACTAACGTCATCTTTTCACTTACAAATAATCACTCACCACATCATTAGTTCATAAAAAAATCTATAAAATAGTTTGTGTCTGTGGGATTATTCATAACCAAAATGCAAACAATTCCCTACTGTGATTATTGTACTGTGCCTATAAGTTTCTTGATCACAAATATGTGCTAGACAGACATTTGAAACTTAGCTACGGAGTTTAGTACAAAAGTGTTTTTGTGTTAAACTTGGTGATTTGTACAATATCACTTTACAGATAAATCATGCTGCTCCAAACTAAGGTACAACATTTTTTACTAAAGTGATAACAATAATCTAATTTGGATACAACTATTGATTCCACATGGATTTAAAGAGATAAGAAATGTAATATATAACCTTCAACTTCTCTAAATGGAAAGCAGGGTTGATAATCTTTCTGTGTTTAGCCCATTTCTCACCCTTGTAGCTTATTAATCCCATTGCAAGCAATCTAGTAAGTGGATTTGGTTTGGGCTTCTGAAAGTCACCCATCTTGGTGAAAACATCTTTGATTTGTTCAGGGCTCATAATGTTTACACGGGGTCTTGGGCCGAGCCATGTAAAAGAATTCTTGCCTGCATTTGTTCACAAAGGTTAGAAATAAATCCAATATTAAAAAAAAAAAATATTATGTCTATATTATTTTTACAACAAATCTTAAGTGAGAGTTTCTTATTAACTATTACTAATTGGCAAAAAATAATTTTAGCTGTGTTTAAATTAGAAGTAGTAACACTAGCTTTACCTAAAAATTTTTTGGCTCCACCGCTACCAATTTAGATTCTTGTTTATAGTTTAATCAATTGGTCTAGTTTTTCTGGTTCAGTTTTAAGATTTTGGGCATAAGCTAATTCATAGTTGGAAGCTTTTAAACAGAAGTTACAGGACTTAAAACAACCATACATACTTTATTGCTATGGAAATGAGTGAGATATACGCTCCGTTTGTTTCGATGTAAAATATTTGCAGGAAAATATTTTCATTTTACCGTGGTTGGCAATGTATATGAAAATGTTGTGTAAAATATTTTCCAATGTTTGGCACAACGTAAAATGGAAATAAAAAAACGGTAAAATCAAAACAATGACCACAAAATGACCATTAACTGTTGGATCCTTGCATCATCATAATTCCAGCCACATTTTTTATTTGAGTGGTATAACAATAAGAAATTGGAGTTGGCTGGATAGATTCTATACTTATAAAAAATGAATAGTCCAGCTCAACTGATGCTGTAGCAATGGGCTGGTCAGAGAAGAATTATGCACAATTGTACCCCAAAACTAGTCTTTTGGCCCCTACTCAATTCAATAAGACTATTTGGTCCAATAAACCTCCAAGGTAACTGACTGTATGTGGTAGATAGATTATTGAGAAGTGACAGCTCAGGGCATCATATGATTTCCTTACCATCTCTTTATTACTCTGACTTGCCCCTTTAATCTTTCTCTCTCTCATCAATCTAAAGATTATGTTAAATCAGATATGTGAATAAATTATAAGTCAATTAAACTCTTAATTTTATTCCGGATAATTTCCACTAGCAAACTGTAATTGTCTCTAGCCCTTTCTATATCAAACCCAAACCCCGATTATAATTAAAAAAAAAAAAAAAAAAACAACTTAGCAAAATCATCACTTTGGCATAATTCCAATACATGTAGCCTTTGGAACAATGTTTATTCCTACTGCTTTGGTGAGATAAATCCCTTTGAGCTTTTGACTCCCACCCTTAAGTCAAACTACTTCAATCATTCCATTCCAGTTTCGACCTTCACCCCCTACACCATAACAGTATTCTACAGTCTACAGACCATGAACCAGCAGAATTCAACTCAATATAATTGTTTCTTGGCAAAGGCATTCCATTCCAGGTACAAGCCGCTCCATAAAGGTTTCCTCCTACTACTTTTGTAGAAGGTAAGTGCCAAATCACCAAAACCACAATCTGTGAAAATTTTCTGCAACCAACTCAAGGGCCTACAAAAATTAATAAAGCAGTAGTAAAGAAGAGAGAGAAAATCTGTTAGTATTTTCATTTAACAATCACCCCATTGTTAAATGAAAGCTCAGAATCAGCAGTCAATATTTCAACCTGATAGTTCAGGTAATCAAAGGAGAGTATCATGTCCTTAATGGCCTATTTCAAAATGAAAGAACCTGCAGAATATTTCTCAACCAATACAGCAGAACTTGCAAAATATATCTGGAAAAAATATAACATAATCAAAATTTTAATGAATCCAAAATATAACATTATTCCATAATAACTCCAAAACATGTCAATCAGTGTTCCATAATTATTAATAACCTAAAGAATACCATGGTACCACTAATATGTTTCACACAACGTATCCAGCAACTTCAAGTTAGAAGGTTTTGTTGAAAAATTTCTCCGACCAAAGCTTTCTCACCCTATCATTTTTAGCCATAAAGGCCCTTCCTGCCTTTTCATCATTAACCAAATGATCAAAAGCTTCATCAAGCATGTCTTCTTCAAAGCCTTCAACGTTCATCACTACTTTATGAAGCTCATTTGTATTAACTGGGCCATGACTAAGAGCTGTAACAGCTACTGCAATCTGTTTGAGTTGTTCAATCATCTCACTAAAAGGACTATTTGGATTTTGGATGTCATTCTATGGGGTCTCATTTTGAACCAATGGAGAACGTTCACTCCATTGCTTTGAAAAGCCACCAGTTGCCATGTCCTTACCAACAACAATAGCCATCTCATCATACTGTTCAATTTTTTTTTATTTAAATAAGGCGCATGAGCGGGATGAGCCTGTTCAAAGAAATATGACAATGTCAATATATTCGATGATTTAATATAATAAATGTATAAATCATTATTGATCCTAAAAAAAAAAAAAAATGAAGCTCATTTATATAAATTTCATTACCAGTACTTCAGCCCACATTGCTTGACATATCTCATCCCTTTTATTATTCCATTCTCTACTTTCCACTATAGCTTCGCGTTGGCTAGGTTGGACTCGATCACTAGACTCTGTCTCACATGTTCCAGCTTGTATAATTGGGTCATTAGGATCAACCCCCATGATATGATTGTGAATAACACCACATGCTAAAACTACATCCACTTGTGTATTAAAAGACCAAAATGGTTTTGCATCTAAGACACGAAAACGTTTTTTTATAACTCCAAACCCTCGCTCAATGGTAGTTTGCAACGAAGAATGACGAAGGTTGAATAATTCTTTTGCATTTTCAGGTGGATGATCACTAAACTCTTTCAAATGATATCGAACACTTCGATAAGGAGACAAGATTCCAGGTCTATTTCCATAACCAGCGTCACCAATATAATATTTACCTACAAATTATGAATCAACTTTTTTTAAAAAAATATTCCAGCATAAAACCAAACATAAAGGCTAGTTATCTATATAATACCTTCTGGATTTTAAGTCCCCTTGGTCGACTAAGTGCATCATTTAAAATACGAGAATCATGAGCACTACCTTCCCAACCAGCTAACATATAGGTGAATCTTAAGTCAAACGAAATTGCAGCTAACACATTTTGTGTTGTCCCCCCCTTTCGACCACGAAACCTTCCTTGGATTTCAATTGGAACAGATGCACGGACATGAGTTCCATCAATTGCTCCTACACAATCCTAATGATGACCAATATTAAGTAATGTTCATTTAAAAAATCACCTAATAAATAAAAAAACAACAAACAAAATTTGAAAAGTTTACCTTAAAGTAAGGATAAAACCTTCTACTATTCCTTATCTCTGGGGGTGTAGACTTGTCAGATAATCTAACAACATGCCTATATAACTGCAAAACTGCTTTAAGGACAATTTTAAAATATCGATAAGTTGTCTCAATCGGTCTATGGAACCTGGCAGCAACGACTCGAAACCTAACATTATGGCCAATAGTATGCAAAAACATCAAGACCTGCTCTGTAACAGGCATGTAGATAGTCTCACGTACCAAGTTTCTCTCAACAAGAATTCTACATAATTCATAGAAAGCTACAGGTCTCATTCTTATCATAAAACTACAATGTGCATCACCTCGATGAAGAATATCACTTATAAAACCTTCTCTTTCATAATCCCGGTTCACACGAGGTTGCCTAATTATAAATCTCCTAGGCCTAATATCTTCTAATATTGTAGCTCCCACAGCAAGGATAGATGCAACTGTGGCAAGAACTACTGCTTGAATTTTTATCCATCTACATACAAAACCAAGATAATGGGCTCTTTTAACTTTTCTTTAGCCACACAAAACTAAAACAAAATAGTTAAAGCCAACCACACAACCAAAAGCAGAGGCAACAATCGAATAAGTGATCAATGACTAAAACAAGGGTCTGGCACACAAAGCAAATATGCAAAAAGAAGTAGATACACACACACACACACAGAAAAAAAAAAAAAAAAATCAAAATCAAGTATGAAACATTCCATATAATTTTTTTAATGGCCCTGTATCCTTTAAAATATCACAACCACATTACCCTTAACCAATGAATCCTTCAGAATTGTTACAAAAGCCACTAGCTTTATATCTTTTGGCAAACCCAAAATCAAGCAATCGTCCACTTTAACAACTGTGCCTACAACAATGCAAAACCAATTATACAACACATCCATTCACTAACAAAACGTACAAAATCAAAGAATAAATGAAGCAAATGTTGCTATTATAAATGCTTCAAAAAAAAAAAAAAAAGGGTAAAAAACCCCATTTGCCTAAATCAGTTGTACTTTATCCCCACTGATCACCAATCCATTTTTAGATTGAAAAATTCAAATAGGCACACACATAGTATTAACTAAAAATCAAAAACCAAAAACCTAGTAACAAGAAACGAGCACAAAAGCCAAAATGAAACAAAACCATACGACACACCAGATTGAACAACAGATCGAACCTAAGAAAACCCAGAGAAGAGTTAGAGATGAAGAAAAACAAAAAGAAAAGGAGAAATCTAATCTAAAAAGGCAGAAAAGTACCCGGTTTTGTCGGCGATGGGCGGCGCTGGCAAAAGCTGTACCTGGCCAATGGTGCCTTGGACCTTAGAGCTGGAGATTGACGGGAGAGGGGACCGAAGGTGGCTGGGTTTTTTGGAGAGAAATTTGAGAGGGTGGCTAGGATTTTTGGAGAGAAATCTAAGAGTGTGGCTGGATTTTTTTGGAGATATATACAAGATGAGAGTTTTAGCGCGAAAGTGCAGGAGTGATAAGTATTGGGGTGTGAAGGATTGAGCAAATGTAAAATGTTTTCCCCAAATTTTAAGCTTAAAATATTTTACATAAATTTGCTTAAGTTTATTTAGTTGACTGAAAATATTTTATTTTTTATCAAATATTTTACTGCAAAACAAACACTGTAAAATTAGAAAATATTTTCTTGAAAATATTTTATACTGAAACAAACAGAGCGATAATTTGTGTTTGTTGCAACAAAATCTTTAGGTAATTAAGTTTATTGTAGACATACATACCATAATGCTTCACTGTGTGATGTTCAAAGGGGAGAACACGTGGCACAATATCATCAGAGAGTTCTATGGGTTTAGAACAAGCTTGCTTTATCATCATAGAGCCATCCTTCGTGTCCCCGAAGAAAAGTCTATAGGAATTGCCTACAAGACCTTGCTTTCTCAAGCACCTCTCTAAATATTTTGGTCTTAACCACACCCAATTCAGAATCATGCATAACAACGTTGTCATTATAACAAAAAGAATGGAGGTGGCAACTTTGTCAAGAGAAATTTCCATTATTATTTTTTCTTGGTAGAGGGAGAGCTAGAGGTAGAAGAAAGTGAAGAAGAGATAAGAATGGACGTTATATATATATATATATATATTAAAAGTCATTGAATGTATGTCTCAGACATTCTAGTCAATGAAATTCTCTTTCTCAGAGGCAGACCCATATCAGAATTCTCCTCATCCTTCTTTTTCAAACTCTCCCTTTGCTCAGGAACATCATGCTCTTTTTCTAAGTGATCCTTGTTCTTCTTTGTTATTGAACTAATCGATCCCACTTTAGTACAGTTATCATTTACACAAGAGACTAGATCATGAGGCAGTTCTACTTTAACCCAACTGTTGGTTTGTTCATTAAACTCCCAGAACCTATCAGTTTTCTGCTCAAACTGTTGATTGGTTTGTTGAACAAAATGATATGGACCCAATGAAGCATAAGCAAGAACCACAAAACAGGTCACTGACAAAAGGACCTGGATGAAAAACATGAAAGGGAATATGGACATGGTGGCACTGGAGAACCTGGTGAACACCAGACATATCAGGAACTCTTCAAGAAAAAAACTAGGACATGTTATATGTAGATTTTGTCAAGTACGAAGTTTCGTTGGGTTTGTATATATAAATATAATATACATGATCTTTTGTGGTGCCCGATATGGACCATAGTAGAAAAGATGTTATACAATAAGGCTCAAACTTCAAAGAACTATGTACATAGACATGTTGTGTTGTGTGTTTAACCGGTAAAATTTGTAAATGCTTCACAAATTTATGTCACGATTTTGTACTTTTTTTGGTTATTTTTAAATATCAGCATTTGTATTTTTTTTAGTTTTATTTTGCGACTAACTTTCTTACTCTGCCACTAATTATCTGAAGTCTCTCTCTTGCATCAAAGGTTGCTACTTGCTAGATCATATATGAAATTCTGAAATAATTTGGTCTAACTGTTCTATGTTAGTTGTAGCAAAAAATAATGCCGTTTAATTGTTAGACACTGAGACTAACTAAAACCCTACTTTTTGCAGCTAATAATTAGGCCATTTATTGTTTTAATTTGTGAATACCAAATTTCTTTTTTGGTGAATCGTTATCAACCATTTGAGGGGAAAAAAAAAAGAAGAAGTCAATATGCATGCATGTGTGCCTATATGTATTATTATAAAGATAAAAACCGTTACATACCCTATTGCATACATTTTTTTTTAATCTGAAATCATGAGTTGATCCCCTTATCGTATATCCCTAGCAAAGTAAATTTGATGAAGCAAGTCAACATACCTGTGGTTGGAGTAGTAGTGGGACCATAAATATCAAAGCATCCATGATTATGGGATTGTTTTTCAATTTTTTTTTTGGTTAGATTGTGTTGAAGAAAATATAATACGGTGGAAAGCAATAAATAAGGAGAGAGAGAAAGAGAGAGAGAATGTTAGTATTAATTAGGTGATAAGGTGAAAAACAATTGCATTTAATGATATATTTTTAACCATTAGATTTCTTAGAAATAGAGTGTGAAACCAAGAGAGAGAAAAAGGATTTCGCTTGGGAGGATCACAAGAGGAAGCAGATAGCGAGGTATTGCTGCCTTTGAGAAGACACAAAGAGAGTATGTGCAAGAGTAAAGAAAGAGAAAGCTGTACAAGAAAGAAAAAGAAGAGATAGCAGCCAAGAGGTAGCAACTTAGAGAAAAAGAAGACAACCAAGAGAGAGTTGTGCGTGGAGAAGAAAATAAAAATGAGAGACCAAAGTGTTGTCGTATTTGAAAGAGATAATTAGTGTGTCTGAAAGAGCAAAGAAAAATAAGAGAGATTTTTCTTTAGCCGAGAGACATACACAAGAATTATTGTAATTGATTTGATCATAGTGAAATTATTTGAAGTTTGTCCCGCGGTTTTTCTCTTCAAAGAGAAAGAGTTTTCCACGTAAATTTTGTGTTCTTGTGTGTAATTGTTATTTTGGATTGCTTATATTTGTAATAATATTATTTGGGACCCAACAGGCATTTCAACTTGCATTTGTGCCTCGAATGAATATCAAGCAAGACAAAGTAGTTTTCAGACATAATGAAGAGAAGTTATCGAAAGTGCTTGAAATCTATGAAAATAGGCTTGGTTCTTGGCTAGTGATGAATTTTATTTGGTTGATCTTTCACACTTGCCCAACACTAATAGAGAAAAAGTGGGGAGATGGTGGGACGAGATATCGAGCTGAGACTCTTGGAAGAAGGTGGTTGATTTGCAAAAGGGTGCTTAGAAAATTTGGTTGGCATTTCTTAAATAAATTGCTTCAGTTCGGAGAATTCATTTTCTCCCCCTTTTTTCCTTAGTTTTTTGGTTGAGTCCAAAGAGATCAATGGCATTTTTATCCCCCCATGTGTAATATTTCAATTTTAGAACGCTTAAGGGAAATTCATTAATTTTCTACTAGCATCATATACTCTAGCCTTTGTAATAAAGTTGTTAAAATTGGGATCTTATAATCGGTAAAAGGGTTTTTAATTTGGGTAGGATTAAAAAATTAACATTATACTTCAAAAATGAAAATTTACCAATAATAATGATGTATTTTTCTAATTATATATTTTTTTTTAACACTATTCAACATTGTTTCCTTCAATTAATGCAATAATGGATGTAGAAACACAAACATAATATAATAGAGTGAAAATCATAATATGTTGTTTCTTGTTCTTTAGAAAATGAGTTTTTAATAACTAAATAATAAATAGAACACCAAATAAGCCACAAGGCACAATGTTGATAAATCTTTTTTAACTGGAACAACTTTGTGGTACTATATCTTATGTAATATAACGTGAGCGCCAAATTGAGGTTGAACAATTATGATTGAGCAAGAAGCATGAGCATAGGATGAGGACATCTCAAATGAGAAGTTCTGCAAAATGAGTGACAAAGCCATCTTGGTCTCTACTAGAGCAAAGTTTTGACCAACACATATCCTTGGACCCCCACCAAATGGGAAGAATGATACTTGGCCCTTTGTTGCCTTTGAAATGCCTTCTGAAAATCTCTCTGGGTTAAACTGTTTTGCAATCTCACCCCATAGTTCATTATCATGGTGGACTAGGATTGTTGGTAGAGCAATCTCCACTCCAGCTGGTATAATCAAATTTCCCAGCTTGGTTTCCTTGTAAACTATTCGAAGTAGCAAAGCTGCTGGTGGGTACAACCTCAGAGCCTCATTCAATATCATGGTTACCTATGCCATGGATAACCAACTATTACAAGAGTGCATTTCTTAAAAAAATTAGTAAAATAAAATAAGTTCATTAAATTTTCCTCTTGAAGAGTATTCGATTTTGAAGCTCATTTATGATTGATAAAATTTGAAACAAAATTTATTACTCGATCTATAAACCTAATCAAATTTGAGGTTTGCACTCAAATTAGTGGTCTATAGTCTATACTACCAAGTGCCAACTCTAACAAAAAATTAGTATGTTGACTATCATGAGCTCAATAGAAAATGGCTTTTACTCGATCAATTAAATAATATTGGCATGAATATTCATGGATGTGAATATTTCATCTTCGAAAGACATTACATATAAATTTTATAGGAAAATAAAGAAAAATTAGAATCTTTAGGGAATACTTACAATTTTAAGGCGATTTAACCCATCAAAGTCAGGTTTGTTCTTACCAAAGACTTGCAAAACCTCTTCTCTTGCATGAGCTTGCCAATTTGGATACTTACTCAACAAAACCATTGTCCAAACAAGTAAAACTGAGGTTGTCTCTTCCCCGGCAAGGTAGAAAAGCTTACATTCCTCAATTACATCCTTAATACTCATTTCGGCACTCTTCTTATTACCAGATTCCTTAATCTCTCTAGAATTTGATTCCATTAGAATGCCTAATAAGTCGTCATTTTTGCCTTTGCATGCCTTCTCCCTTTTGTTAATGATTCCCATTAGTAAGTCTTGTACTTCTCTTTCAATTTCCTTCATCCTCCTGTGTGCCTTAGTTGGTAAAAACCTGCATGCATAAATATTAGCTATTAGTAAATTGTGAAGATTGAAGAGACAAAAACGGGAATTGTAGTAATTATAATGTGATGATCTTTGTTAATTTTTGTGTTTGATGAGATGTTTAGGAAAGTAGGTTATAACCAATTTCTTTTTTGAATAAACAATAAAATTTGGAATTTTGCTTTCATTGGAGACATGGTTTTAAAAATTGAATAGGACCGACCAATTCAACTAGGAACTGAAACCAATCCAATTCGGTAAAATCACCCAAAATTGGTCAAAAATTGAGTTAAACTGGGAATTTGGGTCAAAATCAATTTTTTGACCTTATCGATTTTTGAAACAATGATCGGACTTCAAAAAATAGCAGATTCCTATAAAAAAAAATTAGCATATATATATATATATATACTTTAATAGATATGATAGAATTTAAATTTATATAACGTATAAGCTGAATTGTAATTGGTTAATCCTATTTCAATAAAAATCAAATTTGACTTCTTTGTATTTTTGGGTAAGGAACTAAACTTGACTTATTTTCAAAGTTGAATGTTTAATTACTACCTTAGTCCAGGAAAGTATACAGATTGTGATACTTTTACAAAGAGTTGTGCTTGCTCTTTTTGGAGTTCAAATAATCTTCTTCCTTCTTTATAGCTACTTCCAAATGCTGTTCTTGAAATCACATCGCTTGACATGTTTTGAAGATAAGGCCATATGTCTAACTCACAAGATCCATTTTTAGAGATTAACCTCTCCCACTGGCTAATCATATCAATGCAACTTTGAAAAAATGCAGGTAACATAAGCTGTAGCAATCGCGATGTAAATTGTTTAAACTATAATAAATAGAAACAAGATTATTGGCATTATATTGTTCAACAAATCTCCACACATAACTTTCTTCACAAATTTTTTTCACAGCTCTTGCAAATGACAAGTTATTAATGATATATAGCCCATATGAAAATCAATAACCATTTTTTTAAGAGAAAAATTACTAACAATTTACCACTTCAATAACAGTAAAAAAATGTTATGTCTATATTATTACTCTATATTGTTTTTGAAAGAATCCCAACTACGCTTATAATACATATGCG